>NC_057810.1:153055398-153065269 GCF_018294505.1 Triticum aestivum
GCGAGTGCTTAGACTGCAGCTAAGCCTCCGAGTGGAAGGCTGGCTTACCACTTGGTAGGATTTTGATAAACTTAGGCGAGTCCTTGGACTGCAGCTAAGCCCCCGAGTGAAAGTCTGGCTTATCACTCGGTAGGATTTTGATAAACTTAGGCGAGTCCTTGGACTGCAGCTAAGCCCCCGAGTGAGAGGGTTGCTCTTCACTCGGTAGGATTTTTATAACTTAGGCGAGCACATGGCTGCAGCTAAGCCTCCGAGTGAGAGGGTTGCTCTTCACTCGGTAGGATTTTTATAACTTAGGCGAGCACATGGCTGCAGCTAAGCCTCCGAGTGAGAGGGTTGCTCTTCACTCGGTAGGATTTTTATAACTTAGGCGAAACGGATTCGCAGCTAAGCCTCCGAGTGGGAGTCTGGCTCACCACTCGGTAGGATTTTTATAAACTTAGGCGAAACGGATTCGCAGCTAAGTCACCCACTGAGGGGAATTTCATTGGACGAAAATAAAAAGTGACAGATATTATGGAGGAACTATGACACTATTATTTTGAGATCCATGAACTACAAAAGTACTTTATTGCAACTCGTCCGAATGATAAAACTTAAGTGTAGAATGGGCGGAGTAGCTCCGCGTTCCAAGCTCGGGGCTCGTCGATATTATGCTCGACGTTGTAAAGACGGTACGCCCCATTGTGGAGGACCTTAGTGACGATGAAGGGGCCTTCCCAAGAAGGAGCAAGTTTGTGTGGTTTGTGCTGATCCACTCGGAGAACCAAATCTCCTTCCTGGAAGGCTCGACCTCTCACATTTCTGGCGTGGAAACGGCGCAGATCTTGTTGGTAGATGGTCGACCGGATCAGAGCCATCTCCCTTTCTTCCTCTAAAAGGTCGACTGCGTCCTGCCGCGCTTGTTCAGCTTCTGCTTCGTTGTAGATTTCAACTCGAGGAGCATTGTGGAGAAGATCACTCGGCAAGACTGCTTCAGCTCCATAGACCAAGAAGAATGGAGTTCTTCCGGTCGACCGATTAGGCATGGTCCGCAGTCCCCAGAGTACAGATGGAAGTTCGTCGACCCAAGCTCCAGCCGCGTGTTTGAGATCACGCATCAGTCGAGGCTTCAGTCCCTTGAGAATCAGTCCATTAGCTCGCTCTGCTTGTCCATTCGACTGCGGATGGGCGACTGATGCGTAGTCGACCCGTGTGCCCTGGGAGTCGCAGAAAGCTCTGAATTCCTCTGAGTCAAAGTTCGACCCATTATCCGTAATGATGCTGTGCGGGACTCCATATCTGAATATTAGTTCCTTGATGAAGCTAACAACAGTACCGGTGTCAAGGCTCTTGATTGGTTTAGCCTCGATCCACTTGGTGAACTTGTCGACTGCCACCAGTACATGTGTGAAGCCACTTCGTCCTGTTCTCAAAGGACCGATCATGTCCAGCCCCCAAACTGCAAAAGGCCAGACGAGTGGGATGGTCTTCAAAGCTGACGCAGGCTTGTGCGACATATTCGAGTAGAACTGACATCCCTCGCACTTATCCACTATCTCTTTTGCCATCTCATTCGCCTTGGGCCAGTAAAATCCGGCTCGGTATGCTTTGGCCACGATGGTCCGAGAGGACGCATGATGACCACAGGTCCCCGAGTGAATATCATTGAGGATGAGTCGACCTTCTTCTGGTGTTATGCACTTCTGACCGACTCCAGTCGCGCTTTCTCTGTATAATTGTCCTTTGATGACGGTAAAGGCCTTAGATCGACGGACGATCTGTCGAGCCTCTTCCTCATCCTCCAGAAGCTCTTTCCTCAAGATATATGCGACACACGGAATCGTCCAGTCGGGAATGACTACCAAAACCTCCATGATCAAGTCGACCACCGCTGGGACTTCAACTTCAGTCGGATCTGTGGCACTCTTGGGCTGCAGAGTTTCTTCGGTGAAAGGATCTTCTTTGACTGACGGAGTGTGTATATGCTCCAAGAACACACCACTCGGAATGGCTTCTCTCTTGGAACCTATCTTTGCTAGATCATCAGCTGCTTGATTCTTCAGTCGGGGTATATGATGGAGCTCCAACCCCTCGAACTTCTTCTCCAGCTTCCTCACTGCACTGCAGTATCCAGTCATGGCTGGGCTTCTCACGTCCCACTCTTTCATCACCTGATTGACCACTAAATCCGAGTCGCCATAGACCATTAGGCGACGGACGCCGAGTGAAATGGCCATGCGCAACCCATATAGGAGGGCCTCATATTTTGCCTCATTGTTGGAGGAATCAAAGTGAATCTGGAGCACATATCTGAGCTTATCTCCTCTGGGAGAAACCAGGACAACCCCAGCACCGGAACCATGCAACATCTTAGAGCCATCGAAAAACATGGTCCAATGCTCCGAGTGAACTTCAGTCGGCTGCTGTTGTTCAATCCACTCAGCGAGGAAATCTGCTATCGCCTGGGACTTAATGGCTTTCTTTGCCTCAAACTTGATATCAAGGGGAAGAAGTTCAATCGCCCATTTGGCCACTCGACCAGTTGCATCTCTGTTGTGCAAAATCTCTGATAGTGGAGCGTCGCTGACGACTGTGATGTAATGGTCAGAGAAATAATGAGCAACCTTCTTTGTGGTCATGTATATTCCATACACAAGCTTCTGATAATGAGGATATCTCTGCTTGGATGGAGTCAAGACTTCAGACAAATAATACACTGGGCGCTGAACTTTGAGAGCTTTTACTTCTTCTTCCCGCTCGACCGTTAGCACAGTACTGACGACTTGTCCTGTGGCTGCGATGTAGAGCAACAGAGGCTCTTTGCTGATTGGAGCAGCAAGCACCGGCTGGGTGGAGAGCAGAGCTTTTAGCTCGGCAAACGCTGCATCAGCTTCTGGAGTCCACTCGAACTTGTCAGCCTTCTTCATCAGTCGGTAAAGAGGCAGTGCCTTTTCACCGAGTCGTGAGATGAATCGACTTAATGCGGCCAAGCATCCAGTAAGCTTCTGGACATCGTGCACTCGCACAGGGCGTTTCATTCGGAGAATAGTGCCAATCTTCTCTGGGTTAGCGTCGATTCCCCGTTCGGAAACGAGAAAACCGAGTAACTTGCCACCAGGAACTCCAAATGTGCACTTTAATGGATTGAGCTTGATATCATACCTTCTGAGGTTGGCAAATGTTTCGGCAAGGTCAGCGAGCAGGTCGGAACCTTTTCGTGACTTGATAACAATATCATCCATATAAGCTTCCACATTCCGACTGATTTGGGTGAGTAGACACTTCTGAATCATTCACATAAATGTGGCTCCGGCATTCTTGAGGCCGAATGGCATGGTGATATAGCAGAAGCACCCGAATGGAGTGATGAAAGCTGTTTTTACCTCATCGGGCCCGTACAGACGGATCTGGTGGTACCCGGAGTAAGCATCTAAAAAAGACAACCTCTCGCATCCCGCGGTCGAGTCAACAATTTGATCTATGCGAGGGAGAGGAAAGTGATCTTTCGGGCAGGCCCGGTTGATGTGCTTGAAATCAATGCACATTCGGAGCGACTTGTCCTTCTTAGGAACCATGACGACATTAGCGAGCCACTCGGAGCGGTATATCTCTCGGATAAATCCTGCCGCCAACAGTCGAGCCACTTCTTCACCGATGGCCTTTCTCTTCTGGACGGCGGACCGCCGAAGATGTTCTTTGACTGGTTTTGCAGACGAGTCGACTCTTAGGCGATGCTCAGCCAGTCCCCTGGGAACACCTGGCATGTCAGCGGGCTTCCATGCAAAAATGTCCCAGTTCTCACGGAGGAACTGGATGAGCGCTTCTTCCTATTTTGGGTCGAGTGTTGTGGAGATGCGGGTCGGAGCTGCTTCGGGGTCGGTCGGGTGAATGTGAACAGGCTTCGTCTCACCGGACGACTGGAATGCAGACTCTGTGGCGGGCTTCTTGGATCGCAGCAAGTCACTCGGATCTGCGTTTTGCTTGTATTCTTCGAACTCGACCGCTGTCACTTGGGAATCGGCAATCTTGGAGCCCTTCTGAAAGCACTCCTCTGCCTTTTTCCTATCACCGGTGACAGTGATCACACCTTTGGGACCGGGCATCTTCAATTTGAGGTACACGTAACATGGTCGAGCCATGAACCGTGCATAAGCTGGTCTCCCCAAAATGGCATGATATGCACTTTGAAAATCCACGACCTCAAACGTCAACTTTTCTTTGCGAAAATGCTTCGAATCACCAAACACTACGTCCAAAGCTATCTGGCCGAGTGACTCGGCCTTCTTCCCTGGTATAACTCCATGGAAGCACATGTTACTAGTGCTCAGTCGGGACATCGGAATGCCCATACCTTTCAATGTGTCTGCATACAATAAGTTCAGCCCACTTCCACCATCCATCAGCACCTTTGTCAGTCGAGTGCCTTCGACAACTGGATCGACCACCAAAGCTTGCCTCCCGGGGGTGGCAATATGAGTCGGGTGATCAGATTGGTCGAATGTGATGGGTGTTTGAGACCACTTCAGATAATTTGCCTTTGCTGGGGCAACCATGTTCACCTCTCGGTTAATCACTTTCAGTCGACTTCTGCTTTCCACATCTGCAAAGATCATCAGAGTGGAGTTGATATGCGGATATCCTCCCTCACTGTCCTCTTTGTCTTCGGCCTTGTCCGACTCCTTCTCCTTGTCCTTAGACTGTTTTCCCTGAAACTGCTGGATCAGGAGTCGACATTGGCGAGTGGTGTGCTTTGGGTAAATGATATTCCCCTCTTCATCTTTCTTCGTGTGAATGTGACACGGCATATCCATCACGTCGTTCCCTTCTTTATCCTTTACCTTCTTGGGGTTCCAGGATCCTTTTGGTTTCCCCTTAAACTTTCCTCGAGTCACGGCCAGAGCCTCTCCAGGAGCTGCCGGTTCAGCCTTCCGCTTCTGTTTCCGACTGGTGTTTCCTTTTTCCGACTGACTCGGCTTGTGCTTGCCGCTTCGGAGTCGGTCTTCTTCTTCGCCGTTGGCGTACTTGGTAGCAATCTCCATCATCCGACTCAAGGTCATGTCACCGGTTCGACCAAATTTCAAACTCAGTTCTCTGTTCTTGACGCCGTCTTTGAAGGCGCATACTGCCTGATGATCAGAGACATTTTCCACAGTGTGGTGCAAAGTGATCCACCTCTGAATATACTCTCTGAGAGTCTCATTAGTTTTCTGCACGCAGACTTGCAACTCTGTCAATCCCGCTGGTCGCTTGCAAGTCCCTTCAAACGTTCTGACGAACACTCGGGACAGATCTTCCCAAGTGTAAATGCTGCTAGGAGGTAATTGAGTCAACCATGCCCTGGCAGAACCTTCCAACATGAGGGGCAAATGCTTCATGGCCACCTCGTCGTTCCCACCACCGATCTGAACTGCCACTCGGTAGTCTTCAAGCCAAGTTTCAGGCTTAGACTCACCAGTGAACTTGCTGACTCCTGTTGCCAACCTGAAATTGGGGGGGATAACTGCGGCTCTGATAGCTCTGCTGAAACATTCAGGACCAGAAACATGTACTCGACTGCTCGTGGGTACATCTCTATCGAGTGCGCCTCGATGGGCTCTGTTCCGGTCGACCAACCCTTGCACGATAATGGATCACACGTCGAAGCCTGGCTCTCTGGGGTCAACTGGAACCCTACGCCCTGTACTGTACTGACGCCTATCATCTGGCTGCCGAGGAGCGTAAGACCCACCCCTCGGAGGGGAATAGGGCACTCGACGCCTATCATCTCGGTCGAGTCTGTCGCCATATTGATCTCGCCGATTCTCACGCCCTTCGCGCCGCGGAGGCGATCTGGGGCTGTGAGTCGACTGAACCGTATTCATAGTGACAGATCGACTGTGAATTCTGTTGCGCGACTGAGACACGGCTGAATTCTGATCTCCTGCTGCCCGGAGCAGATCCCTGATCTGCAGCAAACCTCTGCCAGCTTCCGACTGCGAAGGCTGAATGGACTCTGCTATATGGGTCGCAGCTGCTAAATTCTGTATTGGGGTTCGATATACCTGAGTCGGCGGGAAGAGTTGACGTCGACTGGTGTCGGGAACTCGTTGCCGCGCGCGCTCGTCGAGTGCTCGCTGAAGGTTCTCCAGTCGAGTGCGCTCGGCCAAATTGGCCAGACGCGCCTCCTCCAAGGCACGAGCCTCGGGGGTTTCTCCTGCGATGGGAATACGCAGGGGATCCTCGTTCCTGCGGCGAAGCTCTTCTCTTTGCAGAGAGTCGAGTGGCTCGGGCTGGTACTCTTCGTAGCCTCGTGCAGGGTCGCCGCCGTCACCTGCTCCACCACCACGGGCGAAGCCAGGAGGGCTGTGGGGCGCGTCGACCATCAAGATTTCCGCCGCTGGATCACTGCTTCCGCACTCGGATGCAGTCTCTCCAGAGCCAGTCGACTGATCGAACAAGCCGTAGAGAGATTCGTTGGGCTCGATTGCCGCAACTTGTGTAGTGGCCGATTGGCGAGCCACCGCGTGACTCACCCATCGCTGAAGCCTCGACCGGCCTGAGCGCTTGCGCTGGCGGGAGACCGGGAGGGTGGACGATGGAGGAGCCGACCGATACTGGGTCGACGGTTGCCGCAGCAGAACGCCGCGGACACATGCGCGAAAATGCGTCGCACCGCGGACGGGGAGCGCGTCTACGTCGAGTGGAGCCTCCTGGAGCCATGCGGAGTCGTTGGCGATGAAGGTGAGAGTGCCGAGACGGATCTCTTGACCCTTGGCCAAAACTCCAGCAGACACCATGATGAGAGTACTCGGAAGAATCACAACTTCTCCACAAAATCGCTAAAACACCGGCCCCACGGTGGGCGCCAACTGTCGTGGTTCTAAGCCTGACAGTAGAGTGGGGGGTAGGTATGGAGAGGCAAGGTCCTAGCTATGGAGAGGTTGTAAGCACAAAGGATGTACGAGTTCAGGCCCTTCTCGGAAGAAGTAACAGCCCTACGTCTCGGAGCCCGGAGGCGGTCGAGTGGATTATGAATGTATGAATTACAGGGTGCCGAACCCCTCTGCCTGTGGAGGAGGGTGGCTTATATAGAGTGCGCCAGGACCCTAGCCAGCCCACGCGGGAGAGGGTTTAAGATGAGTTAAGTCTGGGGCGTTACTGGTAACGCCCCACATAAAGTGCCTTTACTATCATAAAGTCTACTTGATTACAGGCCGTTGCAGTGCAGAGTGCCTCTTGACCTCCTGGTGGTCGAGTGAGTCTTCGTGGTCGAGTCCTTCAGGCCAGTCGAGTGAGTCCTCATTGGTCGACTGGAAGGCGACCTCTTCTAAGGATGTCTTGGGGTAAGTTACTTGGAACAGGTCCATGACCCTACCCTAGGTACATAACCCCATCACCGGATTCAATGAAGAGGGTCCTTATGAAGTGTAAATAGCAATTGGCATATCATCATTGTGGCTTTTGCATAGGTAAGAAACATTCTTGCTAGAAACCCATAGCAGCCACGTAAAACATGCAACAACAATTAGAGGACGTCTAACTTGTTTTTGCAGGGTATGCTATGTGATGTGGTATGGCCAAAAGGGCGTGATGAATTATATATGTGATGTATGAGATTGACCATGTTCTTGTAATAGCAATCACGACTTGCATGTCGATGAGTATGACAACCGGCAGGAGCCATAGGAGTTGTCTTAATTTATTGTATGACCTGCGAGTCAATATAAGCGCCATGTAATTACTTTACTTTATTGCTAACCGTTAGCCATAGTAGTAGAAGTAATAGTTGGCGAGACAACTTCATGAAGACACGATGATGGAGATCATGGTGTCAGGCCGGTGACGATGGTGATCATGCTGCGCCTCGAAGATGGAGATCAAAAGCGCAAGATGATATTGGCCATATCATGACACTTTATGATTTGCATGTGATGTTTGTCATGTTTACATCTTATTTGCTTAGAATGACAGTAGCATGAATAAGATGATCCCTCACTAAAATTTCAAGAAATGTGTTCCCCCTAACTATGCACCATTGCAAAGGTTCATTGCTTCAAAGCACCACATGATGATCGGGTGTGATAGAGTCTAACATTCACATACAATGGGTGTAAGCCAGATTTACACATGCGAAACACTTAGGTTGACTTGACGAGCCTAGCATGTATAGACATGGCCACGAAACACGAGAGACCGAAAGGTCGAACATGAGTCGTATGGTAGATACGATCAACACGGATATGTTCACCGTTGATGACTAGTCCGTCTCACGTGATGATCGGACACGACCTAGTCGATTCGGATCATGTATCTTTTAGATGACTAGAGGGATGTCTATCTGAGTGGGAGTTCATTAAATATTTTGATTAGGTGAACTTAATTATCATGAACTTAGTCTAAATTGTCTTTACAATCTATCATGTAGATCCAATGGCCCATGCTAATGTTGCTCTCAACTTCAACGCGTTCCTAGAGAAAACCAAGCTGAAAGACAATGGAAGCAACTATACGGATTGGGTCCATAACATGAGGATCATCCTCATAGCTGCCAAGAAAGCATATGTCCTTGAAGCACTGATGTCTACTACACAACCTTCTCCTTGTAGACGTTGTTGGGCCTCCAAGTGCAGAGGTTTGTAGGACAGTAGCAAATTTCCCTCAAGTGGATGAACCTAAGGTTTATCAATCCGTGGGAAGTGTAGGATGAAGATGGTCTCTCTCAAACAACCCTGCAACCAAATAACAAAGAGTCTCTTGTGTCCCCAGCACACCCAATACAATGGTAAATTGTATAGGTGCACTAGTTCGGTGAAGATATGGTGATACAAGTGCAATATGGATGGTAGATATAGTTTTTTGTAATATGAAAATATAAAAACAGCAAGGTAACTAATGATAAAAGTGAGCACAAACGGTATTGCAATGCTTCGAAACAAGGCCTAGGGTTCATACTTTCACTAGTGCAAGTTCTCTCAACAATAATAACCTAATTGGATCATATAACTATCCCTCAACATGCAATAAAGAGTCACTCCAAAGTCACTAATAGCGGAGAACAAACGAAGAGATTATTGTAGGGTACGAAACCACCTCAAAGTTATCCTTTCTGATCGATCCATTCAAGAGTCCGTACTAAAATAACACGAAGCTATTCTTTCCGTTCGATCTATCATAGAGTTAGTACTAGAATAACACCTTAAGACACAAATCAACCAAAACCCTAATGTCACCTAGATACTCCACTCTCACCTCAAGTATCCGTGGGCATGATTATACGATATGCATCACACAATCTCAGATTCATGTATTCAACCAACACAAAGTACTTCAAAGAGTGCCCCAAAGTTTCTACCGGAGAGTCAAGACGAAAACATGTGCCAACCCCTATGTATAAGTTCACAAGGTTACTGAACCCGCAAGTTGATCACCAAAACGTACATCAAGTAGATCATGTGAATATCCCATTGTCACCACAGATAAGCACATGCAAGACATACATCAAGTGTTACCAAATCCTTAAAGACTCAATCTGATAAGATAACTTCAAAGGGAAAACTCAATCCATTACAAGAGAATAGAGGGGGAGAAACATCATAAGATCCAACTATAATAGCAAAGCTCGCGATACATCAAGATTGTGCCAAATCAAGAGCACGAGGGAGAGAGATCAAACACATAGCTACTGGTACATACCCTCAGCCCCGAGCGTGAACTACTCCCTCCTCGTCATGGAGAGTGCTGGGATGATGAAGATGGCCACCAGTGAGGGATGCCCCCTTCGGCAGGGTGCTAGAACAGGGTCACGATTGGTTTTTGGTGGCTACAGAGGCTTGCGATGGCAGAACTCCCGATCTATGGTGCTCATGGATGTTTTTGGGGTATATGAGTATATATAGGTGAAAGAAGTCGG
>NC_057810.1:153065498-153086022 GCF_018294505.1 Triticum aestivum
CGTCCACTCCAAGTCTCCTGGATTGCGTTTGTTCCAAAAACGATTCTCCCGAAGGTTTCATTTCATTTGGACTTTGTTTGATATTCCTGTTATGCGGAACACTGAAATAGGCAAAAAACAACAATTTGCACTGGGCCTCCGGTTAATAGGTTAGTCCCAAAAATAATGTAAAAGTGCATAGTAAAGCCCATTAAACATCCAAAACAGATAATATAATAGCATGGAACAATCAGAAGTTATAGATACGTTGGAGACGTATCAAGCATCCCCAAGCTTAATTCCTGCTCGTCCTCGAGTAGGTAAATGATAAAAACAGAATTTTTGATGTGGAATGCTACCTAACATAATTCTCAATGTAATTTTCTTTATTGTGGCATGAATGTTCAGATCCAAAAGATTCAAGATAAAAGTTTAATATTGACATAAAAATAGTAATACTTCAAGCATGCTAACCAAGCAGTTTATGTCTTATCAAAATAACATAACCAAAGAAAGCTTATCCCTACAAAATCATATAGTTTGTCCATGCTTCATTTTCGTCACACAAAATGCTCCCATCATGCACAACCCCGGTTTCAGCCAAGCAATTGGTTCATACTTCTTAACGCGCTTCAGCCTTTTCAACCCTCACGCAATACATGAGCGTAAGCCATGGACATAGCACTATGGGTGGAGTAGAGTATGACGATAGGGATTATGTGAGAAAACAAAAAAAGGAGAAAGTCTCACATTGACACGACCAATCAACGGGCTATGGAGATGCCTATCAATTGATGTCAATACGAGGAGTAGGGATTGCCATGCAACGAATGCACTAGAGCTATAAATGTATGAAAGCTCATCAAAAGAACTAAGTGGGTGTGCATCCAACTTGCCTACTCACGAAGACCTAGGGCATTTTGAGTAAGCCCATCATTGGAATATACAAGCCAAGTTCTATAATGAAAAATTCCCACTAGTATATGAAAGTGACAAAATAAGAAACTCTCTATCATGAAGGTCATGGTGCTATTTTGAAGCACAAGTGTAGAATAAGGATAGTAACATTGTCCCTTCTCTCTTTTTCTCTCATTTTTTATTTGGGCTTCTTTGGCCTCTTTTTTTCTCTTTTTTTATTTGGGCTTCTTTGGCCTCTTTTATTTTTCATAAAGTCCGGAGACTCATCCCAACTTGTGAGGGAATCATTGCTTCCATCATCCTTTCCTCACATGGGACAATGCTCTAATAATGGAAATCATCACACTTCTATTTATTTACATCTCAAGAATTACAACTCAATACTCAGGACAAAATATGACTCTATGTGAACGCCTCTGGCGGTGTACCGGGATATGCAATGAATCAAGAGCGACATGTATGAAAGAATTCTAAAGGTGGCTTTTCCACAAATACGATGTCAACTACATGATCATGCAAAGCAATATGACAATGATGTAGCGTGTCATAATAAACGGAACGATGGAAAGTTGCATGGCAATATATCTCGGAATGGCTATGGAAATGCCATAATAGGTAGGTATGGTGGCTGTTCTGAGGAAGATATAAGGAGGTTCATGTGTGATAGAGCGTATCGTATCACGTGGTTTGGATGCACTGGCGAAGTTTGCACCAACTCTCAAGGTGAGAAAGGGCAATGCACGGCACCGTAGAGGCTAGCAAATTGCGGAAGGGTAAGAGTGTGTATAATCCATGGACTCACATTAGTCATAAAGAACTCATATACTTATTGTAAAAGTTTATTAGCCCTCGAAGCAAAGTACTACTATGCATGCTCCTAGGGGAAGGGTTGGTAGGAGTTAACCATCGTGCAATCCCGACCTCCACTCATAAGGAAGACAATCAAAGAACACCCCATGCTTCAAATTTGTGACACAACGTTCACCATATGTGCATGCTACGGGACTTGCCAACTTTAACACAAGTATTTATCAATTTTATAATTACCCAACTAGCATGACTCTAACATTACCACCTTTATAGCTCAAAACAATCATAAGGAATGAAACTTCTCATAGTATTCAATGCACTTTATATGAAAGTTTTTATTATAACCAACTGGTCTAAAAGACTCTCAAAATAATATAAGTGAAGCATGAGAGATCAATAATTTCTACAAAATAAAACCACCATCGTGCTCTAAAAAGGTATAAGTGAAGCACTAGAGCAAAATTATCTAGCTCAAAAGATATAAGTGAAGCACATAGAGTATTATAATAAATTCTGATTCATGTGTGTCTCTCCAAAAGATGTGTACATCATGGATGATTGTGATAAACTAAAAGGCAAAGACTCAAATCATACAATACGCTCCAAGCAAAACACATATCATGTGGTGAATAAAAATATAGCCTCAAGTAACGTTACCGATAAACGAAGACGAAAGAGGGGATGCCATCCGGGGCATCCCCAAGCTTAGGCTCTTGTTTGTCCTTGAATATTACCTTGGTGTGCCTTTGGCATCCACAAGCTTAGGCTCTTGCCACTCCTTATTCCGTAGTCCATCAAATCTTTACCCAAAACTTGAAAACTTCACAACACAAAACTCAACAGAAAACTCGTAAGCTCCGTTAGTATAAGAAAATAAATCACCACTTAGGTATTGTTGTGAAATCATTCTAAATTCATATTGGTGTAATATCTACTGTATTCCAACTTTCTATGGTTCATACCCTCCGATACTACTCATAGATTCATCAAAATAAGCAAAAAGCACATAGAAAACAGAATCTGTCAAAAACAGAACAGTCTGTAGTAATCTGTATCATTCGAATACTTCTGTAACTCCAAAAATTCTGAAATAAATTGGTGGACTTGAGTAATTTGTCTATTAATTATCTGAAAAACGAATCAACCTAAAACCACTCTCCAGTAAAAAAGGGCAGCTAATCTCGTGAGCACAAAAGTTTCTGTTTTTTACAGCAAGATCGCAAAGACTTCACCCAAGTCTTCCCAAAGGTTCTACTTGTCACAAACACTAATTAAAACATAAAACCACATATAAGCAGAGGCTAGATGAATTATTTATTACTAAACATGAGCAAAAATCACAGAACAAAAATAAAATGGGGTTGCCTCCCAACAAGCGCTATTGTGATGCTCACATAAAAGATAAGAATTGAAACATAAAGAGAGCATCATGAAGAATATGACTAGCACATTTAAGTCTAACCCACTTCCTATGCATAGGGATTTTGTGAGAAAACAACTTATGGGAACAATAACCAACTAGCATAGGAAGGCAAAACAAGCATAACTTCAAAACTTTAAGCAAATAGAGAGGAAACTTGATATTATTGCAATTCCTACAAGCATATGTTCCTCCCTCATAATAATTTTCAGTAGAATCATGAATGAATTCAACAATATAACCATCACATAAAGCATTCTTTTCATGATCTACAAGCATATAAAATTTACTACTCTCCACATAAGCAAAATTCTTCTCATGAGTAGTAGTGGGAGCAAACACAACAAAATAACTATCATGTGAGGCATAATCCAATTGAAAATTAAAATCTTGATGACAAGTTCCATGGTTATCATTATTATTTATAACATACATGTCATCACAATAATCATCATAGATAGCAACTTTATTCTCATAATCAATTGGAACCTCTTCCGAAATAGTGGAATCATCACTAAATAAAGTCATGACCTCTCCAAATCCACTTTCATAATTATCACAATAAAGATTCAACATCCTCCAAAATAGTGGGATCATTAATTCCTAAAGTTGACACTCTTCCAAACCCACTTTAATCAATATAATCATCATAAATAGGAGGCATTCTATCATCATAATAAAATTGCTCATCAAAACTTGGGGGACGAAACATATCATCTTCATCAAACATAGCATCCCCAAACTTGTGGCTTTGCATATCATTAGCATCATGGGTATTCAAAGAATTCATACTAACAACATGTTGGGGAATGTTGCATAAAATAAAATTATTCCTACGTTCACCAAGATCAATCTATGAGTTCATCTAGCAACGAGAGAGAGGAGTGCATCTACATACCCTTGTAGATCGCGAGCGGAAGCGTTCAAGAGAACGGGGTTGAGGGAGTCGTACTCGTCGTGATCCAAATCACCGGAGATCCTAGCGCCGAACGGACGACACCTCTATGTTCAACACACGTACGGTCAGCGTGACGTCTCCTCCTTCTTGATCTAGCAAGGGGAAAGTAGAGGTTGATGAAGATCCAACAGCACGACGGCGTGGTGGTGGATGCAGCAGGGTTCCGGCAGGGCTTCGCCAAGCGACTACGGGAGGAGGAGGTGTAGCAAGGGGGGTAGGGAGGGCAAGATGTCAGGGTGCGGCTGCCCTCCCACCCCCTCTTTATATAGGGACCCCAGGGGGGCACCGGCCCTAGGAGATGGGATCTCCTAGGGGGGGCGGCGGCCAAGGGGGGAGACTTGCCCCCCAAGGCAAGTGGAGGCGCCCCCTCCCCTAGGGTTCCCAATCCTAGGCGCAGAGGGGGCCCAGGGGGGGCGCACCAGCCCACTAGGGGCTGGTTCCCCTCCCACTTCAGCCCATGGGGCCCTCCGGGATGGGTGGCCCCACCCGGTGGACCCCCGGGACCCTTCCGGTGGTCCCGGTACAATACCGGTAACCCCTGAAACTTTCCCGATAGCCGAAAAACGACTTCCCATATATAATTCTTTACCTCTGAACCATTACGGAACTCCTCGTGACGTCCGGGATCTCATCCGGGACTCCGAACAACTTTCGGTTTGCTGCATACTAATATCTTTACAACCCTAGCGTCACCGAACCTTAAGTGTGTAGACCCTACGGGTTCGGGAGACATGCAGACATGACCGAGACGGCTCTCCGGTCAATAACCAACAGAGGGATCTGGATACCCATGTTGGCTCCCACATGCTCCTCGATGATATCATCGGATGAACCACGATGTTGAGGATTTAAGCAACCCCGTATACAATTCCCTTTGTCAATCCAATGTCCATAGTCAGGAAACCATGACTATCTGTTGATCAACGAGCTAGTCAACTAGAGGCTCACTAGGGACATTTTGTGGTCTATGTATTCACACGTGTATTACGATTTCCGGATAATACAATTATAGCATGAATAAAAGACAATTATCATGAACAAGGAAATATAATAATAATCCTTTTATTATTGCCTCTAGGGCATATTTCCAATAGTCTCCCACTTGCACTAGAGTCAATAATCTAGTTACATTGTGATGAATCGAACACCCATAGAGTTCTGGTGTTGATCATGTTTTACTCGCGGAAGAGGTTTAGTCAACGGATCCGCGACATTCAGATCCGTATGTACTTTGCAAATATCTATGTCTCCATCTTGAACATTTTCACGGATGGAGTTGATACGATGCTTGATGTGCCTAGTCTTCTTGTTAAACCTAGGCTCCTTGGTAAGGGCAATAGCTCCAGTGTTGTCACAAAAGAGAGTGATTATCCCCGACGCATTGGGTATGACTCCTAGGTCGGTGATGAACTCCTTCATCCATATTGCTTCATGTGCTGCCTCCGAGGCTGCCATGTACGTCGCTTCACATGTAGATACCGCCACGACGCTCTGCTTGCAACTGCACCAGCTTACTGCTCCACGATTCAACATATACACGTATCCGGTTTGTGACTTAGAGTCATCCAGATCTGTGTCGAAGCTAGCATCGACGTAACCCTTTACGACGAGCTCTTCATCACCTCCAAAAACGAGAAACATATCCTTAGTCCTCTTCAGGTACTTCAGGATATTCTTGACCGCTGTCCAGTGTTCCTTGCCGGGATTACTTTGGTACTTTCCTACCAAACTTACGGCAAGGCTTACATCAGGTCTGGTACACAACATGGCATACATAATAGACCCTATGGCTGAGGCATAGGGGATGACACTCATCTCTTCTTTATCTTCTGCCGTGGTCGGGCATTGAGCCGAGCTCAATCTCACACCTTGCAATACAGGCAAGAACCCTTTCTTGGACTGATCCATATTGAACTTCTTCAATATATTATCAAGGTATGTGCTTTGTGAAAGACCTATGAGGCGTCTCGATCTATCCCTATAGATCTTGATGCCTAATATGTAAGCAACTTCTCCAAGGTCCTTCATTGAAAAACACTTATTCAAGTAGGCCTTAATGCTGTCCAAAAGTTCTATATCATTTCCCATCAAAAGTATGTCATCTACATATAATATGAGAAATGCTACAGAGCTCCCACTCACTTTCTTGTAAACACAGGCTTCTCCATAAGTCTGCATAAACCCAAACGCTTTGATCATCTCATCAAAGCGGATGTTCCAACTCTGAGATGCTTGGACCAGCCCATAAATGGAACGTTGGAGCTTGCATACCTTGTTAGCATTCTTAGGATCGACAAAACCCTCCGGCTGCATCATATACAGTTCTTCCTTAAGATAACCGTTAAGGAATGCCGTTTTGACGTCCATCTGCCATATCTCATAATCATAGTATGCGGCAATTGCTAACATGATTCAGACGGACTTCAGCTTCGCTACGGGAGAGAAAGTCTCATCATAATCAACCCCTTGAACTTGCCGATAACCCTTAGCGACAAGTCGAGCTTTATAGATGGTAACATTACCATCCGCGTCCGTCTTCTTTTTAAAGATCCATTTGTTTTCTATCGCTTGCCGATCATCGGGCAAGTCTGTCAAAGTCCATACTTTGTTTTCATACATGGATTCTATCTTGGATTGCATGGCTTCAAGCCATTTGTTGGAATCTGGGCCCGCCATCGCTCCTTCATAGTTCGAAGGTTCACCGTTGTCTAACAACATGATTTCCAGGATAGGGTTGCCATACCACTCTGGTGTGGAATGTGTCCTTGTGGACCTACGAAGTTCAGTAGCAACTTGATCCGAAGTACCTTGATCATCATCATTAATTTCCTCTCCAGTCGGTGTAGGCACCACAGGAACATTTTCCTGAGCTGCACTACTTTCCGGTTCAAGAGGTAGTACTTCATCGAGTTCTACTTTCCTCCCACTCACTCCTTTCGAGAGAAACTCTTTTTCCAGAAAGGATCCGTTCTTGGCAACAAAGATCTTGCCTTCGGATCTAAGGTAGAAGGTATACCCAATGGTTTCCTTAGGGTATCATATGAAGACACATTTTTTCGACTTGGGTTCGAGCTTTTCAGGTTGAAGTTTCTTGACATAAGCATCACATCCCCAAACTTCTAGAAACGACAGCTTAGGTTTCTTCCCAAACCATAATTCATACGGTGTCGTCTCAACGGATTTAGACGGAGCCCTATTTAAAGTGAATGTAGCTGTCTCTAGAGCGTATCCCCAAAATGATAGCGGTAAATTGGTAACAGACATCATAGATTGCACCATATCCAATAGAGTGCGATTACGACGTTCGGACACACCGTTACGCTGAGGTGTTCCAGGCGGCGTGAGTTGTGAAACAATTCCACATTTCCTTAAGTGCGTACCAAATTCGTGACTTAAATATTCTCCTCCATGATCTGATCATAAGAACTTTATCTTTCGGTCACGTTGATTCTCTACCTCATTCTGAAATTCCTTGAACTTTTCAAAGGTCTCATACTTGTGTTTCATCAAGTAGACATACCCATATCTACTTAAGTCATCAGTAAGAGTGAGAAGATAACGATATCCTCAGCGAGCCTCAACGCTCATTGGACCACACACATCAGTATGTATGATTTCTAATAAGTTGGTTGCTTGCTCCATTGTTCCGGAGAACGGATTCTTGATCATTTTGCCCATGAGGCATGGTTCGCATGTGTCAAATGATTCATAATCAAGAGACTCTAAAAGTCCATCAGCATGGAGCTTCTTCATGCGCTTGACACCAATGTGACCAAGGCGGCAGTGCCACAAGTATGTGGGACTATCGTTATCAACTTTACATCTTTTGGTATTCGCATTATGAATATGTGTAACATTACGTTCGAGATTCATTAAGAATAAACCATTGACCATCGGGGCATGACCATAAAACATATCTCTCATATAAATAGAACAACCATTATTCTCGGATTTAAATGAGTAGCCATCTCGCATTAAACGAGATCCAGATACAATGTTCATGCTCAAACTTGGCACTAAATAACAATTATTGAGGTTTAAAACTAATCCCGTGGGTAAATGTAGAGGTAGCGTGCCGACGGAGATCACATCAACCTTGGAACCATTCCCGACGCGCATCGTCACCTCATCCTTTGCCAGTCTCCGCTTACTCCGCAGCTCCTGCTGTGAGTTACAAATATGAGAAACGACACCGGTATCAAATACCCAGGAGTTACTACGAGTACTGGTAAGGTACACATCAATTACATGTATATCACATATACCTTTAGTGTTGCTGGCCTTCTTGTCCGCTAAGTATTTGGGGCAGTTCCGCTTCCAGTGACCCTTCCCTTTGCAATAAAAGCACTCAGTCTCAGGCTTGGGTCCATTCCTTGACTTCTTCCCGGCAACTGGCTTACCGGGCGCGGCAACATCTTTGCCGTCCTTCTTGAAGTTCTTCTTACCCTTGCCCTTCTTGAACTTGGTGGTTTTATTGACCATCAACACTTGATGTTCTTTCTTGATTTCTACCTCTGCCGACTTCAGCATTGAAAATACTTCAGGAATAGTTTTCACCATCCCCTGCATATTGTAGTTCATCACAAAGCTCTTGTAGCTCGGTGGGAGCGACTGAAGGATTCTATGACCGCCTCGTCCGGGAGGTTAATGTCCAGCTGGGACAGGCAGTTGTGCAACCCAGACATTTTGAGTATGTGCTCACTAACAAAACTATTTTCATCCATCTTACAAATATAGAACTTGTCGGAGACTTCATATCTCTCGACCCGGGCATGAGCTTGGAAAACCATTTTCAGCTCCTCGAACATCTCATATGCTCCGTGTTGCTCAAAACGCTTTTGGAGCCCTGGTTCTAAGCTGTAAAGCATGCCACACTGAATGAGGGAGTAATCATCAACACGTGACTGCCAAGCGTTCATAACGTCTTGGTTCTTTGGGATGGGTGCTTCACCTAGCGGTCCTTCTAGGACATATGCTTTCTTGGCAGCTATGAGGATGATCCTCAGGTTCCGGACCCAGTCCGTATAGTTGCTGCCATCATCTTTCAGCTTGGTTTTCTCTAGGAACGCGTTGAAGTTCATGTTGACATGAGCGTTGGCCATTTGATCTACAAGACATATTTTGCAAAAGACTTTAGACTAAGTTCATGACAATTAAGTTCATCTAATCAAATTATTTAATGAACTCCCACTCAGATTTGACATCCCTCTAGTCATCTAAGTGTTACATGATCCGAGTCGACTAGGCCGTGTCCGATCATCACGTGAGTTGGACTAGTCATCATCGGTGAACATCTCCATGTTGATCGTATCTTCCATACGACTCATGTTCGACCTTTCGGTCTCTGTGTTCCGAGGCCATGTCTATACATGCTAGGCTCGTCAAGTTAACCTAAGTGTTTTTTGCATGTGTAAAACTATCTTACACCCGTTGTATGTGAACGTAGGAATCTATCACACCCGATCATCACGTGGTGGTTCGAAACGACGAACTTTAGCAATGGCGCACAGTTAGGGGGAACACTTTCTTGAAATTATTATAAGGGATCATCTTATTTACTACCGTCGTTCTAAGTAAACAAGATGCATAAACATAATAAACATCACATGCAATTATATAGTAGTGACATGATATGGCAAGTATCATATAGCTCCTTTGATCTCCATCTTCAGGGATCCATGATCATCTTCGTCACCGGCATGACACCATGATCTCCATCATCATGATCTCCATCATCGTGTCTCCATGAAGTTGCTCGCCAACTATTACTTCTACTACTGTGGCTAACGGTTTAGCAATAAAGTAAAGTAATTACATGGCGTTAAATCATTGACACGCCGGTCATACAATAGTTAAGACAACTCCTATGGCTCCTTCCAGTTGTCATACTCATCGACATGCAAGTCGTGATTCCTATTACAAGAACATGATCTCATACATCACAATATATCATTCATCATTCATCACAACTTTTGGCCATATCACATCACAAAGCAATTGCTGCAAAAACAAGTTACACGTCCTCTAATTGTTGTTGCATCTTTTACGCGGCTACAATAGGGTTCTAGCAAGAACGTTTTCTTACCTACGAATAACCACAATGTGATTTGTCAACTTCTATTTACCCTTCATAAGGACCCTTTTCATCGAATCCGCTTCAACTAAAGTGGGAGAGACAGACACCCGCTAGCCACCTTATGCAACTAGTGCATGTCAGTCGGTGGAACCTGTCTCACGTAAGCGTACGTGTAAGGTCGGTCCGGGCCGCTTCATCCCACAATACCGCTGAAGCAAAATAATACTAGTAGTGGCAAGAAAGTTGACAACATCTACGCCCACAACAGATTTGTGTTCTACTCTTGCAATAGAGAACTACACATAGACCTAGCTCATGATGCCACTGTTGGGGAACGTTGCATAAAATAAAAATTTTCCTACGTTCACCAAGATCAATCTATGAGTTCATCTATCAATGAGAGAGAGGAGTGCATCTACATACCCTTGTAGATCGCGAGCGGAAGCGTTCAAGAGAACGGGGTTGAGGGAGTCGTACTCGTCGTGATCCAAATCACCGGAGATCCTAGCGCCGAACGGACGGCACCTCCACGTTCAACACACGTACGGTCAGCGTGAAGTATCCTCCTTCTTGATCTAGCAAGGGGAAAGGAGAGGTTGATGAAGATCCAGCAGCACGACGGCGTGGCGATGGATGCAGCAGGGTTCCGGCAGGGCTTCGCCAAGCGACTACGGGAGGAGGAGGTGTAGCAAGGGGGGTAGGGAGGCGCCAGATGTCAGGGTGCGGCTGCCCTCCCACCCCCCTCTTTATATAGGGACCCCAGGGGGGGCTCCAGCCCTAGGAGATGGGATCTCCTAGGGGGGGCGGCGGCCAAGGGGGGAGACTTGCCCCCCAAGGCAAGTGGAGGCGCCCCCTCCCCTAGGGTTCCCAACCCTAGGCGCAGAGGGGTGCCCAGGGGGGGCGCACCAGCCCACTAGGGGCTGGTTCCCCTCCCACTTCAGCCCATGGGGTCCTACGGGATGGGTGGCCCCACCCGGTGGACCCCCGGGACCCTTCCAGTGGTCCCGGTACAATACCAGTAACCCCCGAAACTTTCCCGATGGCCGAAAAACGACTTCCCATATATAATTCTTTACCTCCGGACCATTCCGCAACTCCTTGTGACGTCCAAGATCTCATCCGGGACTCTGAACAACTTTTGGTTTGGTGCATACTAATATCTTTACAACCCTAGCGTCACCGAACCTTAAGTGTGTAGACCCTCCGGGTTTGGGAGACATGCAGACATGACCGAGACGGCTCTCCGGTCAATAACCAACAGCGGGATCTGGATACCCATGTTGGCTCCCACATGCTCCTCGATGATCTCATCGGATGAACCACGATGTCGAGGATTTAAGCAACCCCGTATACAATTCCCTTTGTCAATCGGTACGTTACTTGCCCGAGATTCGATCGTTGGTATCCCAATACCTCGTTCAATCTCGTTACCGGCAAGTCACTTTACTCGTACCGTAATGCATGATCCCGTGACCAGACACTTGGTCACTTTGAGCTCATTATGATGATGCATTACCGAGTGGGCCCAGAGATACCTCTCCGTCATACGGAGTGACAAATCCCAGTCTTGATCCGTGTCAACCCAACAGACACTTTCGGAGATACCTATAGTGCACCTTTATAGTCACCCAGTTACGTTGTGACGTTTGGTACACCCAAAGCACTCCTACGGTATCCGCGAGTTACACGATCTCATGGTCTAAGGAAAAGATACTTGACATTGGAAAAACTCTAGCAAAACGAACTACACGATCTTGTGCTATGCTTAGGATTGGGTCTTGTCCATCACATCATTCTCCCAATGATGTGATCCTGTGATCAATGACATCAAATGTCCATAGTCAAGAAACCATGACTATCTGTTGATCAATGAGCTAGTCAACTAGTGGCTCACTAGGGACATTTTGTGGTCTATGTATTCACACGTGTATTATGATTTCCGGATAATACAATTATAGCATGAATAAAAGACAATTATGATGAACAAGGAAATATAATAATAATCCTTTTATTATTGCCTCTAGGGCATATTTCCAACACAACATTGCAATCATTCTCATCATTCACATATTTTATGCCAAGCATTCTATGTAATTCTTCTTCTAGCACTTGAGCACAATTTTCCTTCCCATCATTTTCACGAAAGACATTAAAAAATGAAGCATATGTGGCAACCTTAATTACATTTTATGTAGTTTTCTTTTATAGAATAAACTAGTGATAAAACAAGAAACAAAAAAGATTTGATTGCAAGATCTAAAGATATACCTTCAAGCACTCACCTCCCCGGCAACGGCGCCAGAAAAGATCTTGATGTCTACTATGCAACCTTCTCCTTGTAGACGTTGTTGGGCCTCCAATTGCAGAGGTTTGTAGGACAATAGCAAATTTCCCTCAAGTGGATGACCTAAGGTTTATCAATCTGTGGGAGGTGTAGGATGAAGATGGCATCTCTCAAACAACTCTACAACCAAATAACAAAGAGTCTCCTGTGTTCCAACACACCCAATACAATGGTAAATTGTATAGGTGCACTATTTCAGCGAAGAGATGGTGATACAAGTGCAATATGGATGGTAGATATAGCTTTTTGTAATCTGAAAATATAAAAACAGCAAGGTAACTAATGATAAAAGTGAGCACAAACGGTATTGAAATGCTTCAAAACAAGGCCTAGGGTTCATACTTTCACTAGTGCAAGTTCTCTCAACAATAATAACATAATTGGATCATATAACTATCCCTCAACATGCAACAATGAGTCACTCCAAAGTCGCTAATAGCGGAGAACAAACAAAGAGATTATTGTAGGGTACGAAACCACCTCAAAGTTATCCTTTCTGATCGATCTATTCAAGAGTCCATAGTAAAATAACACGAAGCTATTCTTTCCGTTCGATCTATCGTAGAGTTCGTACTAGAATAACACCTTAAGACACAAATCAACCAAAACCCTAATGTCACCTAGATACTCCAATGTCACCTCAAGTATCCGTGGGCATGATTATACGATATGCATCACACAATCTCAGATTCATCTATTCAACCAAGACAAAGTGCTTCAAAGAGTGCCCTAAAGTTTCTACCGGAGAGTCAAGACGAAAACATGTGCCAACCCCTATGCATAAGTTCACAAGGTTACCGAACCCGCAAGTTGATCACCAAAACATACATCAAGTAGATCACGTGAATATCCCATTGTCACCACAGATAGGCACATGCAAGACATACATCAAGTGTTCTCAAATCCTTAAATACTCAATCCGATAAGATAACTTCAAAGGGAAAACTCAATCCATTACAAGAGAATAGAGGGGGAGAAACATCATAAGATCCAACTATAATAGCAAAGCTCGCGATACATCAAGATTGTGCCAAATCAAGAACACGAGAGAGAGAGAGAGAGAGAGAGAGAGAGAGAGAGAGATCAAACACATAGCTACTGGTACATACCCTCAGCCCCGAGGATGAACTACTCCCTCCTCGTCATGGAGAGCGTCGGGATGATGAAGATGGCCAGCGGTGAGGGACCCCCTCCGGCAGGGTGCCAGAACAGGGTCCCGATTGGTTTTTGGTGGCTACAAAGGCTTGCGGCGGCGGTACTCACGATATATGGTGCTCATGGATGTTTTCGGGGTATGTGAGTATATATAGGCGAAAGAAGTCGGTCAGGGGAGCCACGAGGGGCCCATGAGGGTGGGGGGCTTGCCTACCCCCTGGGTGAGCCTTCCTGCCTCGTGGCCACCTCGTTGCTTCCTTGATGTCCACTCCAAGTCTCCTGGATTGCGTTTGTTCCAAAAATGATTCTCCCGAAGGTTTCATTCCGTTTGGACTCCGTTTGATATTCCTTTTCTGCGAAACACTGAAATAGGCAAAAAACAACAATTTGCACTGGGCCTCCGGTTAATAGGTTAGTCCCAAAAGTAATATAAAAGTGCATAGTAAAGCCCATTAAACATCCAAAACAGATAATATAATAGCATGGAACAATAAAAATTATTGATACGTTGGAGACGTATCAAGAACCGCTAGGTGACGCACCCATTTTCCTAGCAACTCAAGACGTTATGGATGCCTGGCAATCGCATAGTGATGATTACTCCCTGGTACACTACGGCATGCTTTACAACTTAGAATCAGGGCTCCAAAAGCGTTTTGAGCAACACGGAGCATATGAGATGTTCCAAGAGCTGAAAATGGTTTTCCAAGATCATGCCTGGTTCGAGAGATATGAAGTCTCCGACAAGTTCTACAGTTGTAAGATGGAGGAAAACAGTTCTGTTAGTGAGCATATACTCAAAATGCCTGGGTTGCACAACCTCTTGTCTCAGCTAGGAGTTAATCTTCCAGATGACTCGGTCATTGTCAGAATCCTCCAGTTGCATCCACCTAGCTACAAGAGGTTTGTGATGAACTACGGCATGCAAGGGATGGAGAAGTCCATTCCTGAGTTATATTGAATGCTGAAATCAACTGAGGTGGAGATCAAAAAGGAAAATCTAGTGTTGATGGTGAATAAGACCACTAGTTTCAAGAAAGGCAAGGGAAGGAAGAACTTCAAGAAGAACGACAAGGCAGTTTCTGCGCCCGGTAAGTCAGTTGTCGGGAAGAAGCCAAAGAATGGACCCAAGCCTGAGACTAAGTGCTTTTATTGCAAGGGAAATGGTCACTGGAAGAGGAACTGCCCCAAGTACTTAGCGGATAAGAAGGCCGGCAACACCAAAGGTATATAGATATACATGTTATTGATGTGCACCTTACCAGCGCTTGTAGTAGCTCCTGGGTATTTGATACCAGGGCGGTTGCTTGCATTTGTAACTCAAAACAGGAGCTGCGGAATAAGCGGGGACTGGCGAAGGACGAGGTGATGATGCACGTCGGGAATGGTTCCAAGGTCGATATGATCACCGTCGGCATGCTATCTCTACATCTACCTTCGGGATTAGTTTTACACCTCAATAATTGTTATTTAGTACCATCTTTGAGCATGAACATTGTATCTAGATCTCGTTTGATGCGATATGGCTACTCATTTAAATTCAAGAATAATGGTTGTTCTATTTATATGAGAGATATGTTTTATGATCATGCCCCGCTGGTCAATGGTTTATTTTTATTGAATCTCAAACATGATGTTACACATATTCATAATGTGAATGCCAAAAAATGTAAGGTTGATAATGATAGTCCCACATACTTGTGGCACTGCCGCCTTGGTCACATTGGTGTCAAACGCATGAACAAACTCCATGCAGATGGACTTTTGGAGTCTCTTGATTATGAATCATTTGACATGTGCAAACCATGCCTCATGGGAAAAATGACCAAGACTCCATTCTCCGGAACAATGGAGCGAGCAACCAACTTGTTGGAAATAATACATAATGATGTATGCGGTCCAATGAGGTTGAGGCTCGCGGTGGCTATCGTTATGTTCTCACCCTTACTAATGACTTAAGTAGATATGGGTATGTCTACTTAATGAAACACAAGTCTGAGACCGTTGAAAAGTTCAAGGAATTTCAGTGCTAGGTAGAGAATCAACGTGATAGGAAAATAAAGTTATTTCGATCACATCGTGGAGGAGAATATTTGAGTCACGAGTTTTGCACGCATTTAAGGAAATGTGGAATTGTTTCACAACTCACGCTGCCTGGAACACCTCAGCAAAATGGTGTGTCAGAACGTCCTAATCACATTCTATTGGATATGGTGCAATCTATGATGTCTCTTACCGATGTACCGCTATCATTTTGGGGTTATGCTTTAGAGACTGCCGCATTCACTTTAAATATGACACCGTCTAAATCTGTTGAGACGACACCGTATGAATTATGGTTTGGGAAGAAACCTAAGATGTCGTTTCTGAAAGTTTGGGGATGTGATGCTTATGTCAAGAAACTTCAACCTGAAAAGCTCGAACCCAAATTGAAAAAATGCGTCTTCACAGGATAGCCTAAGGAAACTATTGGGTATACCTTCTACCTCAGATCTGAGGGCAAGATCTTTGTTGCCAAGAATGGATCCTTTCTGGAGAAAGAGTTTCTCTCGAAAGAAGTAAGTGGGAGGAAATTAGAACTTGATGAGGTACCCGCTCTTGAATCGGAAAGTAGCGCAACTCAGGAAAATGTTTCTGTGGTACCTACACCGACTAGAGAGGAAGTTAATGATGCTGATCATGAAACTTCGGATCAAGTTGCTACTGAACTTCGTAGGTCCACGAGGACATGTTCCACACCAGAGTGGTACGACAACCCTATCCTGGAAATCATGTTGTTAGAAAACGGTGAACCTTCGAACTATGTAGAAGCAATGGCGGGCCCGGATTCCAACAAATAGCTTGAAGCTATGAAATCCGAGATAGGATCCATGTATGAGAACAAAGTATGGACTTTGGTGGACTTGCCTGATGATCGGCGAGCCATAGAAAATAAGTGGATCTTTAAGAAGAAGACTGACACGGATGGTAATGTGACAGTCTATAAGGCTCGGCTTGTCGCTAAGGGTTATCGACAAGTTCAAGGAGTTGACTATGATGAGACCTTCTCACCCGTAGTGAAGCTGAAGTCTGTCTGAATCATGTTAGCAATTGCTGCATTCCATGATTATGAGATCTGGCAAATGGACGTCAAAACGACATTCCTTAATGGTTTCCTTAAGGAAGAATTGTATATGATGCAACCAGAAGGTTTTGTCAATCCTAAGAATGCCGACAAGGTATGCAAGCTCCAGCGCTCCATCAATGGGCTGGTGCAAGCATCTCGGAGTTGGAACATTTGCTTTGATGGAATGATCAAAGCGTTTGGGTTTATACAGATTTATGGAGAAGCCTATATTTACAAGAAAGTGAGTGGGAGCTCTGTAGCTTTTCTCATATTATATGTGGATGACATACTATTGATGGGAAATGATATAGAACTTTTGGAAAGCATAAAGGCCTACTTTAATAAGTGTTTTTCTATGAAGGACCTTGGAGAAGCTGCTTACATATTAGGCATTAAGATCTATAGAGATAGATCGGGACGCCACATTGGTCTTTCACAAAGCACATACCTTGACAAGATATTGAAAAAGTTCAATATGGATCAGTCCAAGAAGGGGTTCCTGCCTGTGTTGCAAGGTGTGAGACTAAGCACAGCTCAACGCCCGACCTCGGCAGCAGAAAGAGAAAAGATGAGTGTCATCCCCTATGCCTCAGCCGTAGGCTCTATTATGTATGGCATGCTGTGTACCAGACCTGATGTGAACCTTGCCATAAGTTTGGTAGGGAGGTACCAAAGTGATCCCGGTATGGAACACTGGACAACGGTCAAGAATATCCTTAAGTACCTGAAAAGGACTAAGGATATGTTTCTCGTTTATGGAGGTGCCAAAGATCTCGTCGTAAAGGGTTACATCGATGCTAGCTTTGACACAGATGTGGATGACTCCAAGTCACAAATGGGGTACGTGTATATTTTGAATGGTGGGGCAGTTAGCTAGTGCACTTGCAAGCAAAGTGTTGTGGCAGGATCTACATGTGAAGCGGAGTACATAGCTGCTTTGGAAGCAGCGCATGAAGGAGTCTGGATGAAGGAGTTTATCACCGACCTAGGAGTGATTCCCAATGCATTGGGCCCGATGACTCTCTTCTGTGATAACACTAGAGCTATTGCCATTGCCAAGGAGCCCAGATTTCACAAGAAGACCAAGAACATCAAGCGCCGCTTCAACTCTATCCGTGAATATATTCAAGATGGAGACATAGATATTTGTAAAGTACATACAGATCTGAATGTCGCAGATCCGTTGACTAAACCTCTTCCACGAGCAAGACATGATCAGCACCAGAACTCTATGGGTGTTCGATTCATCACAATGTAACTAGATTATTTACTCTAGTGCAAGTGGGAGACTATTGGAAATATGCCCTAGAGGAAATAATAAAATGGTTATTATTATATTTCCTTGTTCATGATAATTGTCTATTGTTCATGCTATAATTGTATTAACCGGAAACCATAATACATGTGTGAGTACATAGACCACAACATGTCCCTAGTGAGCCTCTACTTGACTAGCTCGTTGATCAATAGATGGTCATGATTTCCTAATCATGGAAATTGGATGTCATTGATAACAAGATCACATCATTAGGAGAATGATGTGATGGACAAGACCCAATCCTAAGCATAGCAGAAGATCGTGTAGTTCGTTTGCTAGAGCTTTTCTAATGTCAAGTATCTTTCCTTAGACCATGAGATTGTGCATCTCCCGGATACCATAGGAATGCTTTGGGTGTACCAAACATAACAACGTAACTGGGTGACCATGATGGTGCACTACACGTATCTCCGAAAGTGTCTGTTGGGTTGGCACGAATCGAGACTGGGATTTGTCACTCCGTATGTCGGAGAGGTATCTCTGGGCCCACTCGGTAAAGCATCATCAGAATGAGCTCAATGTGACTAAGGAGTTAGCCACGGGATCATGCATTACGGAATGAGTAAAAAGACTTGCCCATAATGAGATTGAACGAGGTACGGGGATACCGATGATCGAATCTTGGGCAAGTAACATACCGATGTACAAAGGGAATTGTATACGGGATTGATTGAATCCTCGACATCATGGTTCATCCGATGAGTCGTCGTGGAACATATGGGAGACAATATGCGTATCCAGATCCCGCTATTGGTTATTGGCCGGAGAGATGTCTCGGTCATGTTTGCATGGTTCCCGAAACCGTAGGGTCTACACACTTAAGGTTCCGTGATACCAGAGTTATAATGGGAAATGGCATGTGGTTACCAAAAGTTGTTCGGAGTCCCGGATGAGATCCCGGACATCACGAGGAGTTCCAGAATGGTCCGGAGGTGAAGATTTATATATGGGAAGTCCAGTTTCAGTCACCGGAAAGGTTTTGGGGGTTATCAATATTGTACCAGGACCACCGAAAGGTGTCTGCGGGTCCACCGGATGGGGCCACCTACCTCGGGGGACCAAGTGGGCTGAATATGGGTGGGAACCAGCCCCCTAGTGGGCTGGTGCGCCCCCAAGGACCCAAGGCGCGTAGGGTTAGAAACACTAAGGGGTGGGGGCGCCTCCCACATGCTTAGGGGGCAAGTCGCCCCCCTTTGGCCGCCACCCCTCTAGATGCATTGTGACACCCGAATAATTAGCTACAGTATTCCCACGCTAATGATGCCACGACACCACAGTTACAGTTGTTAATCTCGCGCTAGTTCGAAATTGATTCGATTCCAAATTTAAAATAAAAGGCAAACAATAAAATTTTCAAATGTTAAAAACCAAAATGTTCGGGTTGTGACAAGTATTGCATAGGTAATTATAGTGAAGAACCCATATTTAAATAAAATACTTAAATGCAGTATAGTAGATAAAACAGCGACAAAACAGTTATTCAAATGCTTTCAAAATAATAAACAATTCCAAAACTATTTTATTTCAGTGCTAAACTGTTTGTGGCAGTGGCATAAATTGTAACACTATTTTAGGTGCCACTTTTGTATTTTATAGACTAAAACAGAAAAGAAATAAAATAAATAATAGTAAAAGAAAACAAAACAAACAAAAAAACAAGGAGAAGAAAAGGAAAGCACCCCCCATTGGGCCACGACCCAGCAGGCCTCCATGCCGCACGGCCGGCCCACCAGGCCCAATCGGCCACCCCCACTCCCTTATCCTCTCTCGCCTGAAACCCTAACCCCCCAGTACTCCCACTCGCCCCCACTCCCTCTCCCTCGTCCCACTCCTCCTCTACCCCCCGATCTGGATCGAGGGAAACGGCTCCCCGGACCCGTTGCCGCGACCCTTCGCCATCACCTCGCCAATCGCCGTCGCAAGGAGAACGACCCCGCCGCCCGGATTGATCGCGCCCGCCGTCGCCGGAGCTACCTCGCCGGACGCCATCGCCGGCCTGCCTCCTCCTCCCTACCGGCCTGCTTCCTCTCCGCAGTCATCCCCGTCGACCACCCCGACCTCCGCTGCCCCGTCCCTATGAATCACGGTGAGGCCCCAGGTCTCTTCCTTTCTCTGTCACCCGCGCTCACCGCGCCCTCGCCGTCCTAATATACCGGCTCACCCTGCCGCGGCTCCATCGCTCCAGCCTCGCCTCGCTCCCCGGAGCTCCTATGCACCGCCTCGTGGCCGCGCTCTCGCACGGTCCTTGGCCTCGCCCGCAGCCCCCGTGCGCTGCTCCCGCTTTCCCCGCTGACGGCCGCCGCGCCCGCACCTCGCCGGGACTGCACGCGCCCGTCCCCGACTCCTTCCCGCGCCGTCCGCGCCATCCCGCGCCGTCCGCGCTCGTGGTGGGGTTCCCTCGCGTGCCCGCTCGCTGCGGGCGACGCCCGCTGCGAACCCC
>NC_057810.1:153086612-153120558 GCF_018294505.1 Triticum aestivum
TCGCCGGTCCGGTCCCCGCCACCGTCCGCGCCCTTTGCCGCCGGCGCCCCGCCAGCCTCGCCCCGCGGTTGGTCTGGGCGAGCTTCCTGTCGGGCGGGCTGGCGCCCGTCGCCCAGCACGCCCCTGCGCCCGTAACTGCACGCCCGGGTGCCCGCTAAGGCCCTATGTGCCTATGGCAAACGGGCCTCGCCCCAAAATGGCTTTTTATTTTTTTTAAAAAGAAAAAGAAAATAATAATAAAAATGTAATCTAATTAATGAATTAATTAATTAGTTAACTAAGTTAATTAATTTAGTTAAATATGTTAGCTTAACCTTATCACTTAATTAAACTAGCTAATTCTTTTTAGTTAAACTAAGTCAATGGCAAACTGGCCCCACTTGTTAGTTGACCGGTCAATGGTCAAATGTTGACCTGTTGGCATCATGGTGATGTCATGCTAACATTACCTTTCACTATTCTGGAGAATGTTCGATTTAAATAATTAAATAAATTCTAAAAATGATTAAAAACTTTGAAAATTAATACTATAAAATAAACAGTAGCTCGGATGAAAATACTTTGTACATGAAAGTTGCTCAGAACGACGAGACGAATTCGAATACATAGCCCATTCGTCCGCCACACATCCGTAGCATAGCGAACACGCAACATTTCCCCTTCGGTTCATCTGTCCGAAAACGCGAAACACCGGGGGATACTTTCCCGGATGTTTCTCCCCTATCGCCGGTATCACCTACTACTGCATTAGGGCACACCTAACACTGCTCATTGTCATGTCATGCATCCTCATGCTTATGTTTGCATTGTATTTACTGTTTCTTCCCCCTCTTCTCTTTGGTAGACTACGAGAACGACGCTGCTGCTGCCCAGTTCGACTACAGAGTTGATGACCCCTCCTTCTTGCCAGAGCAACCAGGCAAGCCCCCCCCCTTGATCATCAAATATCGCCTATTGTTCCCTTTACTGCTTGCATTAGAGTAGTGTAGCATGTTACTGTTTTGATTAATCCTATTCTGTTGCATAGCCTGTCATTGTTGCTACATCTGTTGATACCTTACCTGCAATCCTAAATGCTTAGTATAGGAAGCTAGTTTACCATTAGTGGCCCTACATTCTTCTCAGTCTGCCATGCTATACTACCGGGCCATGATCACTCGGGAGGTGATCACGGGTATATACTATACATACATACTATTCAGGTGGTGACTAAAGTCGGGTTGGCTCGTTGAGTACCCGCAATTGATTCCGATGTGGGGGCAGGAAGGACAGGTGGCTCCATCCCAATAGAGGTGGGCCTGGGTTCCCGACGACCCTCGACTGTTACTTTGAGGCGGAGCGATAGGGCAGGTTGAGACCACCTAGGCGAGAGATGGGCCTGGCCCTAGTCAGCGTTCGCGGTTACTTCATAATAAACACACTTAACGAGATCTTGGTATTTGATCCGAGTCTTGCCACTGGCCTATACGCACTAACCAACTACGCGGGAATAGTTATGGGCACTCGACGTCGTGGTATCAGCCGAAGCCTTCTTGACGTCAGCGACTTAGCGGCGCGCGCCGGATTGGACTGGAACACCTGCTCTTTTATTAGGGAGGCTAGGTCTGCTTTCGGCCGCGTTCGCAACGTGCAGGTGTGCAATGGGCGATGGGACCAGATCCCTGCGCCATAGGATTTAGACCAGCGTGCTGACCTCTCTGTTGTGTCTAGGTGGGGCTGCGATGTGTTGATCTTCCGAGGCCGGGCATGACCCAGGAAAGTGTGTTCGACCAAAGGGGATCGAGCGTGTTGGGTTATGTGGTGCACCCCTGCAGGGAAGTTTATCTATTTGAATAGCCGTGTCCCTCGGTAAAAGGACGACCCGGAGTTGTACCTTGACCTTATGAAAACTATAACCGGATTCTTAATAAAACACACCCAGACAAGTTCCACAGACAACCCGGTGATCGCTTTTCCACAGGGCGGCGAGTGGAGGATCGCCGGGTAGGATTATGCTATGCGATGCTACTTGGAGGACTTCAATCTACTCTCTTCTACATGCTGCAAGACGGAGGCTGCCAGAAGCATAGTCTTTGATAGGACTAGCTATCCCCCTATTATTCTGGCATTCTGCAGTTCAGTCCACCGATATTGCCTCTTTACACATATACCCCATTCATGTGTAGTGTAGATCCTTTCTTGCGAGTACTTTGGATGAGTACTCACGGTTGCTTTGCTCCCTCTTTTCCCCCTTTCCCTCTTCTTCTCGGATGCCGCAACCAGACGTTGGAGCCCAGGAGCCAGATGCCACAGTCGACGACGACCCCTACTACACTGGAGGTGCCTACTACTATGTGCAGGCCGCTGACGACGACCAGGAGTAGTTAGGAGGATCCCAGGCAGGAGGCCTACGCCTCTTTCGATCTGTATCCCAGTTTATGCTAGCCATCTTATGACAACTTGTTTAACTTATGTCTGTACTCAGATATTGTTGCTTCCGCTGACTCGTTTGTGTCGAGCATTTGTATTCGAGCCCTCGAGGCCCCTGGCTTGTAATATGATGCTTGTATGACTTATTTTACTTTTAGAGTTGTGTTGTGATATCTTCCCGTGAGTCCCAGATCTTTATCGTACACGTTTGCGTGCATGATTAGTGTACGATTGAATCTGGGCATCACATGCATCTAGGGGGGATGGCCCCTCTCCCTTCACCCTAATAAATAGAGGGGGGTGGGAGGGCAGCCGCACCTCAGCCCCTGGCGCAGCCCTCCCCGCTTCTACACCTCCTCCTCCTCAGTTTAGCTTGGCGAAGTTCTGCCGGAGAACCACGAGCTCCACCACCACGCTGTTGTGTTGCCGGAGTTCTCCCTCAACTTCTCCTACCCCCTTGCTAGATCAAGAAGGAGGAGACGTCCCAGGGTTATACGTGTGTTGAACATGGAGGCACCATCCATTCAGCGCTTGGATCGGATCTTCCGCGATTTGAATCGCCACGAGTACGACTCCATCAACCGCGTTCTTGTAACGCTTCCGCTTAGCAATCTTCAAGGGTATGAAGATGCACTCCCTTTCTCTTGTTGCTAGCATCTCCTAGATTGATCTTCATGACATGTAGGAATTTTTTTGAATTATTACTATGTTCCCCAACAATTAAGCCCTGACGTTTTAAGCTTCATGTATCCATAATGCGGTACAGCTTGAAATCATGTGAATGCCTCACGTTCCAAGAGGGCGTGATATCTGCTGTGGAAGGGCACAACGTGGAATAACAAGGGTTTGGATTTGTAGTTATTGGGAGTATGAATACTACGTCCAAGGTTATGCGGCCGGAGCAGCGTGCCTCCTTACCAAGTATAATTCCCCGGAAGGTGGTATTACTGAGCTTGATGCGGGGTCTGTTGTTCTGCATTTTGTCGAGTGTGTCCTCATAGATGAGGTTTAAGCCGCTTCCCCCGTCCATCAATACTTTAGTTAGCCTGAAGCCGTCGATTATGGGGTCGAGGACTAGTGTGACTGGCGCGTGGGTGGGGCGGGACCTTGGCTCGTCCTTCTGATCGAAGGCGATAGGTGCGTCCGCCCATGGCTATGTGGCCATCACCTGGTAGACTTGATCGAGCTCTCGAAGAGCCCTCTTCCTTTGGTTGTTTGAGGAGAAAGTCTCGTAAATTGTCAGGACATCGTCGTGAGGTGGCGTTGTTGATTATCTATCAGGGGGTGTGAGACCAAGTATGTTCTCACCACTTTTGGCTACCTGTCTTACCATCCAACAAGCTCGAAGCCTATGAGTCAGATTTGTGTTAAGTAGGGCCGAGTGTATAGGGCATGGTTTATTCAGCAATTCGTCCAGAACCGTTCTGGGTTTATTTCTCTTTTCCGTGGGCTCGTGTTCAGGTGAACCTCTCACATATGCCTGCTTTGCTTGGGTTTTCCTAGCACTCGGGGCAGGGACTGGCTCCCTGCGCATCTGCTGTAACCTCTAGGTGCTTTCCATGGCGCAATATTTGCGTACCATGTCTGATAATTCGACAAAGTTTTGCATGCAGCAGCTGGCAAGGGCATTTAAGATCCCTGCGTCCCGGCAATTGAGTTGGAAGGCTTCAATTATTTCTTTGTCATGGCAGTCAATTATCTTGTTTTTTACCAGGAGAAATCTGGACCAGTAATGATGAAATGTTTCTTCGAGCTGTTGCTTGACGTACAACAGGTCCCATACGTCCAGTTTTCCCGCATCCGGACAATAGTCGACATAGGAGGCGGGTGGGAAATTTTTGGGTGATACCATCTTCTGCGGGTCCGGGGTGTCGGTAGCGGCGAGCCGTGCCTGGGCTATATCCGGATCTAATAACGCACTATTTGGGTGAACGCTTGCATGTGGTTGGGTCGACTCAAGGTCAGACCCCGAATCACAGGCCACGTCCGAACTCTTATCCTGACGCATGTCCGTATCTGGGCTAGAGACCCGGGTGTATATTATCATAAGATTTGGAGATCGCGATCCCTCCGCCCTTTCCTCGATGGTAGCGATGAGGTGAGTGATGGGTGGGGTGTGGATCTCTCTATTGTCATGTTTAAGCCCGATCTGGTCGGAGGCCGTACGCCTGCTAAAGAAGATTCCCATAGCTAGGAATCGATCCAAAAGGTCGTTTACCGAAGAGGTTCTCGTCGGGGGCATGCCTCCTAGGTGTTAGGCTAGACGTTCTTCGGATACTTCAATTGAATCCGACTTTAGGGCCAGATCCAAGGCTGCGTTGGTTCCCTTTACATCCAGTGATTCTGAGATCAGGGCGTCGGGCTCAACGGGTTCTTCGGAAGCAGGGCTTTGTAGAGGGCAGATGTCGGACTCTAAGTTCCAGTGGCTATCTTTGCGATCGGCGGTGAGGTTTTCAACCGGATTTAAACATCCGGTGAGGTCGGCATGGAAAGTGATGCTGCCGAACCAAAAATCTGGCCAGGGCCGGCTTTGGTGGGTGTCGGTGTCAAAACCGGCGGATCTTGGGTAGGGGTCCCGAACTGTGCGTCTAGGCGGATGGTAACAGGAGACAAGGGACACGATGTTTTACCCAGGTTCGGGCCCTCTTGATGGAGGTAAAACCCTACGTCCTGCTTGATTAATATTGATATTGTGGATGTTTACAAGAGTGGATGTACTACGAGATCAAGGAGGCTAAACCCTAGAAGCTAGCCTATGGTATGATTGTAATGGTTGTTCTACGGACTAGAGCCATCCGGTTTATATAGACACCGGAGAGGGCTAGGGTTACATAGAGTCGGTTACAATGGTAGGAGATCTACATATCCGTATCGCCAAGCTTGCCTTCCACGCCAAGGAAAGTCCCATCCAGACACGGGGCGAAGTCTTCAATCTTGTATCTTCATAATCTTGGAGTCCGGTCGATGATGATAGTCCGGCTGATGATAGTTCGGCTGATGATGGTAGTCCGGCTATCCAGACACCCCCTAATCCGGGACTCCCTCAGTAGCCCCTGAACCAGGCTTCAATGACGATAAGTCCGACGCGTATATTGCTTGGCATTGCAAGGCGGGTTCCTCCTTCAAATGATAGAAGATTGTGAACACCAGGATAGTGTCCGACTCTGCAAAATAAATTCCACATTCCACCGTAGAGAGAATAAAATATACACAAGTTCAATCTGCTGACGTTTTTTGCGGCATGACGTCACACCACCACCAAGCCATTACTTGAATTGTTTTTTACTCTACCACCTCAGCGCATTTAGCGAAGCGGTTTCCTTGGCACGTCTTGTCGAAGCAGAGATCGTGTTCCCCCTTAATCCGGGATTCTCATCAATACGGACGTGGGTAACCCAACCGCGCCATTGATGGTGACGCTTGGGGGATAAGCGAGTTTTACCAGGCCGGTGGCGGACGCGTAGACTTCGCCCGCCCATATAAGGGATAAGGATTCACCTTTTCACCTACGCCTTCTTCCTCCTTTGCTTATCCATCTCCACGCACTTGAGCTCCAGCGCCCAAGCCCGCACATCCCATCTCAACCTTCCCCAGTCATGTCTGGAGCGGGAGGCAAGTGGATGACCTCCTCTATTACGGAGGAGCACATCGAAAGACTACGCAGCGCCGGCTACCTGTCCGGCGACATCGCGCACTGGCTGCCCGACGAGGGGCAGCTCATCCCCACCCCCAGGCCCCATGAGAGGGTCGTTTTTCTTCCTCCCTTCCTCCGCGGACTGGGTTTTCCACTTCATCCCTTTGTCCGGGGGCTCATGTTCTACTACGGCCTGGATTTCCATGATCTGGCGCCGAACTTCATCCTCAACATCTTGGTGGTTATCGTCGTGTGCGAGGCCTTCCTCTGCATCCAGCCCCACTTCGGCTTGTGGCTCAAGACCTTCAATGTCAAGCCGAAGGTAGTGAAGGGCACTCAAGCGGAGTGTGGAGGAGCCATGTTGGGCAAGATGCCCAACGTTCTTTGGTTCGAAGGGGCCTTCGTGGAATCCGTCAAGGGGTGGCAATCGGGTTGGTTCTATATCACCGAGCCGCGCGACCCTAAGTGGGCGGCGGCCCCCGAGTTCAGATATGGTATCCCCATGCAGCTCACCTCCTGGAAAGAGAAGGGCTTGCTGTGGGGTAGTTCGGAGGAGCTGACGGGACTCCAAGCCTGTATCCAGAAGCTGGTGAAGAAGCTCAGGCTGGTTAACGTGGTCCAAGTCATGCTCGTCGCCGGATTCTCCCATGCCAAGAGCGGGCATTCAATCTGTGGGAGTTCAATCCGGAACAGCACTAGGCGCTTAGCGGGCTCTTCGACACGACGTACGAAGGCGCCTGGAGGGTGCTGTTTAAGGGCGCCGAAGCCCCCACATCCGCGACTGAAGATCGCGAATTTCGCTCGCAGCGCCAAGCCGACGAGGTAAGTGATTCTACCCCTTGACGGGACACTTGCTTTTCATAGTTTGACTCTATGCGGGTTTTAATTTCCCCTTTTCCTTTGACAGGACTGGATAAGGAAGGCGAAGCAGATTATCTGCCCGGCTCCTATGCCAGAAAACCCAGTAGACGCCCGTCTAGCGAGCCTGCTGGTTCCGGCTCCGCACGTGGTGCCAGAGAAGAAGGCCAAGAAGGAGGCCACGGGTGCTCGAAAGAGTTCCCGTTTTCAGGTGTCCGACGACTCCGAGGCGGACTCCTCCCCCGAAAACGATGAGGAGAAAGAGGACTCTCTCCCAGAGGAGGGAGAGAGGAAGAGGAAGGCTTCCCCAACAGGGGAGGCCGAAGGGTCCAAGAGGGGAAGGACTGTTCCCCCGGACAGCTCCGCCAACATCAACGTTGGCGAAGAAGAATGGCCTTCAAGGGCCAGGCCTCCAGCGAGATCGTAAGTATCCGGATTCCTGAGTGATTTATAATTTCTTTTTCTGTGTCACATAGTGTCGTTCTGATGCCGCATGCTGCCTGTAGTCCGGCCAATGATGATCTCCCCTCTTCATCGAGCGGGTCGTTGGCTCCGTCGGATGTAAACTCCATCCTGACCGCCTCCACCCCTCGCGACACCGAGGACGCCGAGGTGGGATCCCAAGAAGGGACCCATCAGGGGGAGGCTCCGGAGGCGCCACAAGGCGTCCTCTCGGACTTTGCGCCGGACTCCATATCAGAACCCGCAGTGGTTCCGGAGTCCGGCCGGCGGCCCCTTCGCACGAAGGGCAAGACCGTGACGCCGGCGGCTTCCATCCAACCGGAGGCGCCGGACAATTTGTTGGAGGCGCTGCAGAGCGCTTCCATTGAGGAAGAACACCGCACTGTTATGAGTGCGGTGATTCAGAAGGTGCAGCTCGCCAAGAGCGGGCTGACCGAAGCCTGCAGTAGCCTTCTATCAGGCTTTGAGGTAAGAAGTTAAAAATATGCAATGTAATACCGCATAGACAGTAGCCCCTGATGCTCGGTTCGGTGTTCGGAAAGAAAAGCCGAACTGAGGATCTGGAAAAAAAAAAGATATACGCAGGGTTGCTAAAAAATTATGTCAATATGGGTTGCAGGCTGCGCTGCTGACCTCTGCTGCACTGACTGCGGAGGTCGGTGCTTTGAAGCAGGAGCTCGAGCGGTCCGAGCAAGAGCTTGGCCGCGCCAAGAAGCAGCTCCAGGACAAAGAGGGTGAGTAACACCACTTTGAACTTATACCTTACAGAAAAGGATTTAGGTTGCAACAAAAAATAATAAGGATAACATGGGTACTGCAGGGGCCACGAATGAGGTGGCGACCCTGAAGGAGGCCGTGTTTGCGGCCGAACGCAATGCGGCCGCGGAACGGGAAGAGCGAGAAAAGCAAGAGGCGCGGGTGGCGGTGGTTCAGCAAGAGCTCCAGGCTCTCATGGAAAAGCATGAGAGTTTGGAGCGTGACTCAAAGACTCGAGAGTCCGAGCTTGCCTCGGCTCTCGAAAGTGCCAAGACTGCCAAGGCCGATGCCCATAAGTCCCTTCAGGAGATTGAGTTGGTGAGGAAGATAGCGGCGGGTAAGGCATTTTTCATGCAAAGCAAGCATGTGAATGTAAATTACGTGTTACTTACCCGAATTCGGAGCTCTCCAGGGGCGTTTGCAGATCTGCCTCGCAGCGTGTCTGATGCCGCCGCATTCTACCGAGCCGAGGAGGGGAGCTCAACAGAGAAGGTCTTCTGGTCTCAGTATGCTGAGGCCGGCCATCCGGTGCCCCCTAGCGACCAGCTGAAGCAGCTGGTCGAGCTCCATAAGGTGGCCGAGCAGGCCATGAAGGGCCTCATAGTCCGGCCGTGGCCTGGAGAGGCCATGCCTGGGAGCTACTTTGGTCTCATGCGATGTTTGGTGGATGCGTGCCCATGGGTGGAGGTTATCAAGCGCTCCGCCTGTATTGAAGGTGCTCGTCGGGCCCTTGTCCGCGCGAAGGTGCATTGGGGCAAGCTGGATGCGAAGAAGCTAATCACTGACGCGCCACCAATGGCAAGGTGTATCGTACGCCCGAGATGTACTATAAGACTGTCCTGAAGGGTGCCCGCAAGATTGCGGATGAGTGCCCCAGGGATGTAATTATTGAGTAAATTCGCAATGTGTTATCCTGTGCGCTGAAAAAACTTTGTTCATACGCGCTAAGCAACGCTTGTTAATTTAAAATATTACCTTCTGTGCGGCAAGTCGTCGGCTTCAGCCCCCATGCCACGAGTGCTGGGGTGTTCGGGATAAACTTGAGCACTCTTGTTCCCATTTTTGGGTCCATCTAGGGAGGCGCTCAACACAACGAACAAGGCAACCGGACTTATAGTGCTTGAACACTCTCACTTATCCATAGAATTCTATAATTTTAAATTTCGGCGAAGCCCCTAGTATTCGGAAGACCGAATTTGGGGCGCTATCCACGCCTTCGTCGGACATTATCCGGAACTTCGCTCGAAGCGGCGTAGGTCTTTAAGGACCCGAAAGGACTTCTCGAACAGCGACCAGTCTCTCGCCTTATCATGACAGTCAGTTTTAGCTTTCTCCACTGAGGCGTTAACCCGGCTCAACCGGGGCGCAATCGCAGTGGTTCTCCCAGTGCTACCTTAGAGATGGCAAGTCGTCGGCTTCAGCCCCCATGCCACGAGTGCTGGGGTGTTCGGGATAAACTTGAGCACTCTTGTTCCCATTTTTGGGTCCATCTAGGGAGGCGCTCAACACAACGAACAAGGCAACCGGACTTATAGTGCTTGAACACTCTCACTTATCCATAGAATTCTATAATTTTAAATTTCGGCGAAGCCCCTAGTATTCGGAAGACCGAATTTGGGGCGCTATCCACGCCTTCGTCGGACATTATCCGGAACTTCGCTCGAAGCGGCGTAGGTCTTTAAGGACCCGAAAGGACTTCTCGAACAGCGACCAGTCTCTCGCCTTATCATGACAGTCAGTTTTAGCTTTCTCCACTGAGGCGTTAACCCGGCTCAACCGGGGCGCAATCGCAGTGGTTCTCCCAGTGCTACCTTAGCCGATAGAACGGAAACGTAAGGTGCCAAACATGGGAGCCGGGCAAACCCAACTATTGACCCAAGACATGATTCGGAGCCGATTCATATAATGCTATAAGTTCAGGGTGCCGCACTTGTGAAAGTGTGCGGACTTTATCACACCATAATGCGGGGAATACAAGCCCCTGGTGTATTTGGCCGTACCAAAATGTACGGATGCAACATGTCGTAAATGAACATATATATATATATATATATATATATATACATATATATATATAAGGTAATGCAATTATGGGCAAAAAGTGCTGCATTTTATTCGAGAAGATATGCTATGAGTGCGGAATGATACAAATAGTGCGAAAAGCAAGGGATTGGACGAATTAAAGGCGTCTCCCTCCATGGGTAGGCCGCGGAATGGTGTATTTAACAAATTTAATGCTCGTAATGGAGACCACCTGAGTGTTTGTCGCAGCCTTTGTCCCTCCCTGGCTGTTGCATCATGAGTTCGGCAGGTTCGCCGCCGGACAGAGTTCTGTATAAAAAAGAGAGAAATAAAAGATAAAAAGTGCGACACACTTGGTAGCCCCTGGTGTGGTCGAACCACACTCTGGGTCTGTTGTGGTTGTGCCTCTCCCCCTATGCCCATGGTATCTCCAGGGCGTATTTATGTACGCGGAGAGTTTGTCTTACAATTGTGCGAGGGCTGGGTTTGAGGCCGCATTGCTACGCGTGCTCGGAACGTGCCAGGTGGTCTTGGTTGATGTTGCTCCAGGCGCGTTTGGCCGTGTCCGGTCGTTTAATGGCCGGACTCGAGAATTGCCTTAAAAGGCTGCTCTGTACTTCTGCCGCGAGAGCCGCTGTATGTTCCTCCATTCGGAGGGAGCGTTCCGTGTTTCCATTGACCGTGATGACTCCACGAGGGCCTGGCATCTTGAGCTTAAGGTATGCATAATGCGGCACCGCGTTGAATTTTGCGAACGCAGTTCGTCCGAGCAGAGCGTGATAGCCACTGCGGAATGGGACTATGTCGAAGATTAACTCCTCGCTTCGGAAATTATCCGGGGATCCGAAGACCACTTCTAGTGTAACTGAGCCTGTACAACTGGCCTCGACACCTGGTATGACGCCTTTGAAGGTTGTCTTTGTAGGTTTAATCCTTGAAGGGTCTATGCCCATCATGCGCACTGTATCCTGATAAAGTAGGTTCAGGCTACTGCCGCCATCCATCAGGACTCTCGTGAGGTGAAATCCATCGACGATTGGGTCTAAAACCAATGCGGCGAATCCGCCATGGCGGATACTGGTCGGATGGTCTCTTCGATCGAAAGTGATTGGGCAAGAGGACCATGGGTTGAATTTTGGGGCGACTGGCTCCATCGCGTATACGTCCCTTAGTGCACGCTTCCGCTCCCTCTTGGGGATATGCGTTGCGTATATCATGTTTACCATCCGAACTTGAGGGGGGAATCCCTTTTGTCCTCTGTTGTTCGGCGGCCGGGTCTCTTCCTCGTCATCGCTGTGGAGCCCCTTGTCACTGTTTTCGGCGATTAATTTGCCTGCCTGCTTGAATACCCAACAATCTCTGTTGGTGTGGTTAGCTGGCTTTTCGGGGGTTCCATGTATTTGACAGGAGCGGTCGAGTATTCGGTCCAAATTGGACAGGCCCGGAGTGGTTCTTTTGAATGGCTTCTTCCGTTGACCGGGCTTGGAGCCTTGGAATCCGGCGTTAACTGCCGTATCCTCATTGCTGTCGCCGTTAATGCGGAGTTTGTTTTTGTTTTGACACGACCTGCCATTGCGGTCCTTGGTATCCGGACTGCCAGCGTTTTTGCTGAGGTTGTTGCTGCGAGCTAGCCAGCTATCCTCTCCCGCACAGAAGCGGGTCATGAGTGATGTGAGGGCTGCCATGGATTTCGGCTTCTCCTGTCCTAGGTGCCGGGCCAGCCACTCGTCGCGGATGTTATGTTTGAAGGCAGCGAGGGCCTCTGCATCCGGACAGTCGATGATTTGATTTTTCTTTGTTAAGAACCGTGTCCAGAATTGCCTGGCCGATTCGTCTGGCTGCTGGATTATGTGGCTTAGGTCATCTGCGTCCGGTGGTCGCACATACGTGCCCTGGAAGTTGTCGAGGAATGCGGCTTCCAGGTCTTCCCAGCATCCAATTGACTCTGCGGGCAGGCTGTTAAGCCAATGCCGAGCTGGTCCTTTAAGCTTGAGCGGGAGATATTTGATGACGTGAAGATCGTCGCCGCGGGCCATATGTATATGGAGGAGATAATCCTCAATCCAAACCGCGGGGTCTGTTGTGCCATCGTAGGATTCGATATTAACGGGTTTAAACCCTTCAGGGATTTGATGATCCATTACTTCGTCAGTGAAGCATAGTGGGTGTGCGGTGCCTCTGTATTGAGCAATATCGCGACGTAGCTCGAGAGAGAGTCGTCTGTTGTGTTCGGCCCAGCCGGAGTAGTTGTATCCGGCGTGACGGTATTCGTCGTGGGTCTTGGGGCGCCCACGTGATCCATAGATAGATCTGGATTGTCTTGCCTTGTCCTCCAATATATCCCGCAAGTCTGGCGCGTTCCCCTGTGGCTTCATGCTTTTTGAGCAATGCCGGGGTACGGTTTTGGTGGAGGGCTTGCACGCCTCTCTGTCGCGGCCATGAGGTGGTCGGTCTGCCGTATTGTGCGCTGGTGATGCAGGTTTGTATGCTTCCTCCTCTAGGCGGGGGAGCAACTTGCGTTTTGGGTAACTTTTGGAGGGGCATTCGAGTTCATACTCTTCGGCCGCGAGGACCTCGGTCCATCTGTCGGCCAGTAGGTCTTGATCAGCTTGAAGCTGTTGCTGCTTTTTCTTTAGGCTGTGTGCCGTGGCCATTAGCCTGCGTCCGAAACGCTCTTGTTCGACGGGATCCTCAGGCACGACGAATTCGTCGTCGTCGAGGCTTGCCTCGTCTCCGGAGGGAGGTAAGTAATTATCATCCTCGACCTCTTCGTCTGCCACCCTCTCGTGAGGGCTTGCTTCTGCCTCCTCCTGCGCTAAATCGTGCTGTAGGGGGTTGTCTTCGGCACTTTCTGGGGTGTTATTATCTCCTGTGCTGGAATCTCTATTCTTGCTGTGGCGGGATTTAGAGCGGCGCCGCTGATGCCGGCGCTTGGGCTGTTTCTTTAAGGAATCGGCCTCCGTTGCTTCTTCGCCGTCCCCATCTTTTGGGGTGTCCACCATATATATGTCGTATGACGAGGTGGTCTTCCAGTGTCCTGTAGGCACTGGTTCTTGATAGTCTCCGGCATCGTCGTCCATACGTCGATGTCTTCGGAGTCGTAGTCGAGTACGTCTGTTAGATCGTCGACGGTGGCTACGAAGTGGGTGGTGGGTGGGCCCTGAATTTCTTCGTCGTCCGCATCCCAACCATCCTGGCCGTAGTTTGGCCAGGGCTCTCCGGATAGCGAGAGATGCTTCAGCAAATTTAAGATATCGCCGAAGGGTGAGTGCTGAAAGATGTCCGCAGCGGTGAATTCCATGATCGGCGCCCAGTCGGGTTCGACTGGCAGGGGCGCAGGAGGTTTGGAGTCCGGCAGAGAGTCCGGCACCTCGGAGTCATGAGCTTTATGCGGGACAAGGTAAGTGTTCGGCTCCAACGCCGTAGAAGTTGGAGCTCCCGAGGCGGTGTCCAGCCATCCGTCCTTGATCGAAGCGATCGGCTCCGGACTATGGGTTGAAGCGGATTCATGTGCGGCCTCCAAGGTGCTTTCCGGCGGCAGAGTTAGGTCATGCCCATCGTGACAGCGCGGCACACGCGGTTGTGGCTCAGATCCATCGAAGATCAAGTCCCCGCGGATATCGGCCATGAAGTTTAGGCTTCCAAACCTGACCTGACGGCCAGGGGCGTAGCTTTCGATCTGCTCCAGATGGCCAAGTGAGTTGGCCCGTAGTGCGAAGCCGCCGAATACGAAGATCTGTCCGGGGAGAAAAGTCTCACCCAAGACTGCGTCATTGTCGATTGAAGAGGCCATCAAGCCAATCGGTGACGACACAGAGGAACTCTCAATGAAAGCACCAATGTCGGTGTCAAAACCGGCGGATCTCGGGTAGGGGCTCCCGAACTATGCGTCTAGGCGGATGGTAACAGGAGACAAGGGACACGATGTTTTACCCAGGTTCGGGCCCTCTTGATGGAGGTAAAACCCTACATCCTGCTTGATTGATATTGATATTGTGGATGTTTACAAGAGTGGATCTACCACGAGATCAAGGAGGCTAAACCCTAGAAGCTAGCCTATGGTATGATTGTAATGGTTGTTCCACGGACTAGAGCCATCCGGTTTATATAGACACCGGAGAGGGCTAGGGTTACATAGAGTCGGTTACAATGGTAGGATATCTACATATCCGTATTGCGAAGCTTGCCTTCCACGCTAAGGAAAGTCCCATCCGGACACGGGGCGAAGTCTTCAATCTTGTATCTTCATAATCTTGGAGTCCGGTCGATGATGATAGTCCGACCGATGATAGTTCGGCTGATGATGGTAGTCCGGCTATCCGGACACCCCCTAATCCAGGACTCCCTCAGTGGGGTATCTTGCGAATGGCTCAGTGATATGTCTCCGTCGTATCTACTTTTCCAAACACTTTTGCCCTTGTTTTGGACTCTAACTTGCATGATTTGAATGGAAGTAACCTGGACTGACGCTGTTTTCAGCAGAACTGCCATGGTGTTAATTTTGTGCAGAAATAAAAGTTCTCGGAATGATCTGGAAATCCACGGAGCAACTTTTCAGATTTAAAAAAAATATTGGCGAAAGAATTAGTGCCAGGGGGCCCACACCTTGTCCACGAGGGTGGGGGGGGGCGCTCCTCCCCCTGGGCGCGCCCCCTGCCTTGTGGGCCCCCTGGACGTCCACCGACCTCAACTCCAACTCAATATATTCTCTTTCGCGGAGAAAAATATTAGAGAGAAAGTTTCATCGCGTTTTACGATATGGAGCCTCCGCCAAGCCCTAATCTCTCTCGGGAGGGCTGATCTGGAGTCTGTTCGGGGCTCCGAAGAGGGGGATTCGTCGCCATCGTCATCATCAACCATCCTCCATCACCAATTTCATGATGCTCACCGCCGTGCATGAGTAATTCCACCATAGGCTTGCTGGACGGTGATGGGTTGGATGAGATTTACCATGTAATCAAGTTAGTTTTGTTAGGGTTTGATCCCTAGTATCCACTATGTTCTGAGATTGATGTTGCTATGACTTTGCTATGCTTAATGCTTGTCACTAGAGCCCGAGTGCCATGATTTCAGATCTGAACCTATTATGTTTTCATGAATATATGTGAGTTCTTGATCCTATCTTGCAAGTCTATAGTCACCTATTATGTGTTATGATCCGACAACCCCGAAGTGACAATAATCGGGATACTTCTCGGTGATATCATAGTTTGAGGAGTTCATGTATTCACTATGTGTTAATGCTTTGGTCCGGTACTCTATTAAAAGGAGGCCTTAATATCCCTTAGTTTCTAGTAGGGCCCCGCTGCCACGGGAGGGTAGGACAAAAGATGTCATGCAAGTTCTTTTCCATAAGCACATATGACTATATTCGGAATACATGCCTACATTACATTGATGAACTGGAGCTAGTTCTGTGTCACCCTATGTTATAACTATTACATGAGGAATCACATCGGACATAATTATCCATCACTGATCCAATGCCTACGAGCTTTTCACATATTGTTCTTTGCTTATTTACTTCACTATTGCTACTGTTACAATTACTACAAAACTGCAACTGTGAGTTTTGCTACTGTTACCGTTACTTCATACTAATTTACTACTAAATACTTTGTTGCAGATACTAAGTTATCCATGTGTGGTTGAATTGACAACTCAACTTCTAATACTTGAGAATATTCTTTGGCTCCCTTTGTGTCGAGTCAATAAATTTGGGTTGAATACTCTACCCATGAAAACTATTGCGATCCCCTATACTTGTGGGTTATCAAGACTATTTTCTGGCGCCATTGCCAGGGAGCATAGCTCTATTCTTTGAGTCAGTTGGGATTTATATCTGCTGATCACTATGAGGAACTTGAAAGACGAAAGAACTAAGATTTTTCCCTCAACTACGAGGGGAGGTAAGGAACTGCCATCTAGCTCTGTACTAGATTCTCCTTCTATTATGAGTAAGCTTGCGACACCTAAACCTTCTTCTGCTATTAATTCTGACATGTCGCATGTTATTGATGATGCCACTTCTACTATGCATGATACTTATGATGAAACTACTTCTGTGCTTGATACTATTTTGCCATTAGGTGAATTTCTAGATGAACAACTTGCTAGGGTTAGAGAGAATGAAATTACTGAAGATGAAATTATTGAAGATAGTGATGATGAAGGTTCTCCCCCTAAGTATGCATTGCCTGTTGTTCCAGAGGGTTATGTTATGGATGAAGAAACTACTAGAGCTATTCTTGCTTGTAATGATAGATCTGATCTTAAGAAGTTACTAGCTAAATGGAAACAGAAATCTCTAAATGCTAGAATGAAATATGACCCTGCTTTTGCTACTTCACCTATCTTTGTTACTGATAAGGATTATGAATTCTCTGTCGATCCTGAGATAATTACTTTGGTTGAATTTGATCCTTTTTAGGGCTATGAATCTGAAACTGTTGTGGCATATCTTACTAAATTGAATTATATAGCCACCCTGTTCACTAATGATGAGAAATCTCGCTATTATTATATCCTTAAGATATTTCCATTCTCATTAAAGGGTGATGCTAAAACTTGGTTTAATTCTCTTGATCCTGGTTGTGTGCGTAGTCCCCAGGATATGATTTATTACTTCTCTGCTAAATATTTCCCTGCTCATAAGAAACAAGCTGCCTTGAGGGAAATATATAATTTTGTGCAAATTGAACAAGAGAGTCTCCCACAAGCTTGGGGAGGCTTCTCCCATTACTTAATGCTTTGCCTGATCATCCTCTTAAGAAAAATGAAATACTTGATATCTTTTATAATGGACTAACCGATGCTTCCAAGGACCACTTGGATAGTTGTGCTGGTTGTGTTTTCAGGGAAAGAACAATCGATCAAGCTGAATGATTATTGAATAATATGTTGACTAATGAAAATAATTGGACTCTTCTGGAGCCAATTCTTGAGCCAATTGAGCCAACTCCTGAGCCAACTCCTGAGCCAACTCCTAAACAAACTCCGAAGAAGAGAGGCGTTCTATTTCTCAGTCCTGAAGATATGCAAGAGGCAAAGAAATCTATGAAAGAAAAAGGTATTAAAGCTAAAGATGTCAAGAATTTACCTCCTGTCAAAGAAATACATGGTCTCAATTTACCACCTATTGAAGAAACACATTGTCTTGATAACCCGACACAGGTAGTAAAGGTAAATTCTCTCTATAGATATGATAAAGTTGAAATCCCGTCTACTAAGTTTCCCAGCCAATGTTTGGATGAATTTCATGACTTTATGGCTAGACAAGAAAGTTTCAATGCTTATATTGGTAGAGTATTAAAGAGTAATGCTTACATGATTGGACGCTTGAGTGATTATATGGCTAGAGTTAAAGGTGAACTTAAACTCATTAGCAAATATGCTTCTATGGTTACCACTCAAGCAGAACAAGTACTTAAATCTCAAAGTGATTTACTCGATGAATTAAATAATAAACATGACTTTGCTGTTAGAGTGGCTACTAGAACTGGTAAAATGACTCAGGAACCTTTGTATCCTGAAGGCCACCCTAAGAGAATTGAGCAAGATTCTCACAGAAATAATTTAGATGCACCTAGTCCTTCTAAAAAGAAGAAAAAGAAAAATGATAGGACTTTGCATGCTTCTAGTGAACCTGTTGTAGACACACCTGAAAAATTCCAATGATATTTCTATTTCTGATGTTGAAACACAATCTGGTGATGAACATGAACCTATTGATAGAATTAATGATAATGTTCATGTTGATGCTCAACCTAGCAATAATAATGATGTAGAGATTGAACCTGCTGTTGATCTTGATGACCCACAATCAAAGAATCAACATTATGATAAGAGAGACTTTGTTGCTAGGAAGCACGGTAAAGAAAGAGAACCATGGGTTCAGAAACCCATGTCGTTTCCTCCTAAGCCATCCAAGAAAAAGGATGATGAGGATTTTGAGCGCTTTGCTGAAATGATTAGACCTATCTTCTTACATATGCGCTTAACTGATATGCTTAAAGTGAATCCTTATGCTAAATACATGAAGGATATTATTACAAATAAAAGAAAGATACCGGAAGCTGAAATTTCCATCATGCTTGCTAACTATACTTTTGAGGGTGGAATACCAAAGAAACTTGGAGATCCAGGAGTACCAACTATACCATGCTCCACTAAAAGAAACGATGTAGTGATCTTGGAGCCGGTGTTAGTGTTATGCCTCTCTCTTTATATCGTAGACTTAAATTGAATAAGTTGACACCTACTGAAATATCTTTGCAAATGGCTGATAAATCAACTGCTATACCTGTCGGTATTTGTGAGGATGTGCCTGTTGTGGTTGCAAATGTCGCTATCTTAACGAACTTTGTAATTCTTGATATTCCCGAGGACGATAGTATGTCGATTATCCTTGGTAGACCCTTTTTGAGTACTGCAGGGGCTGCTATTGATTGCAACAAAGGCAATGTCACTTTTAATGTTAATGGTAATGAGCATATGGTACACTTTCTGAGGAAACAACCTCAAGTTCATAGCATCAATTCTATTGGAAAAATTCCAACTATTATTATTGGAGGTTTTGAATTTCCTCTTCCTACTGTCAAGAAGAAATATGATATTCTTATTATTGGGGATGTTCATATCCCCGTTGAGGTAACCTAGTGTTATTCAAAATTTCTCTGGTTCCATGTTATTCGGAATGAGTTTGTTAACAAGACATGATCAACCTTGTTAGTGGATTCCTTTTGATGAGCATGAGATGGATGAAACTAGAAGGCACAACCTTCTATACCCTCTTTTACTTTCTGTTATTTAGATTAAATAAAGCAAAAATAGTATTTTCTGTTTGTTTCTGAATTATCAATGCAATAAAAAATACCCCGAAAATAAAAGTTCTCCAAATGCCCTACCAATTTAGTATAATTTTTCTAGAATATTTGAGGATTTTAGGCACTGAGAACATAGCAGGGGGGCAAGCAGTTGGCCAAGAGGGTCCAAGGCGCGCCCACCCTTACAGGGCATGCCTGTTTCCTCGTGGGCCCATGGTGGTCCCCCTCCACTTATTCCTGCACCCACACACTCCATCTTCCTCCCAAAAAAACCACTATCCAGCTCAAGCATGATTTCTAGCTCATTTTGCTGCGATTTTTGATCTCCTTGCTCAAAGCTCCATTCACAAAACTGCTTTGGGAGATTGTTCTTTGGTATGTGACTCCTGCAATGGTCCAATTCATTTTTGTTCTAGTGCTTTATTCATTGCAAATTTTTGCTGCATAGGTGACCCTGTTCTTGAGATTGCATGTCAAATTTATGAGGTCCCAAGTAATTCTAATGCATGATATAGGCCCTAGGCACTTATGGGAGTAGTTGCTATCAATTTTATTGAGTTTGATTCACTTTTATTTTGAGTTACTAAAAATTTCAGAAATTTTCAGAAAATAATGAAGAGATTTTTGAGGGGCTCTTCTAGCCAAAGCTCCAAGGATAAATAAGCTAAGGAGAAAGAAAAGGCCAAGTATAATCTTCCTCGCGTAGCGGAAGTACGGCCGTGTGAATGGCCTTGTAATGATTTCTTGAGAGCAGTTGGGATTTATGAAGACTTTTATTCTTTGGCTGATAATGCGGGCCTCACCGACTTCCTCCACGATCGGACCGAACAGTATCTCTTACTCACCAATACTTTCGTGCGAAACTGCTACTATTGTCCTAAGAATTTACCTCCTTCAGTAGCTTTTCATTTATATAATGAGGCTAGGGAGATGTCATTACGTAATTTTTGCGCGGTTTGCAGAATACCCTTCGAGGGCAACTTAGATTAACCACATCGTAAAGATGTGGATGGTTTTATTGATACTATTACTGTAGGGGAATCAAGGAAGGTTTCCGATGCAAGAATAACTAGCATACATTTTCCTGTTTTACGCTACTTTGCCATATTTGCTAGTCGATGCTTAATTGGTCGCGGAAACTGTGGAAACCTTAGTGTTCCTGATATTATTATTCTGTTCCATGCCTTATTTTGTGATAACTCTTTTAGTATGGGTGCTGTTATTGCTAAACGATTAAGCCTGAAGCGTATGAACGGCCCCATCTTTGGAGGTATCTATGCCTCACGCGTTGCTAAACACTTCGAGATATCAATTAGGCATTATGAGAAAGAGGAAAAACTGCCGCCCCTACCTTTTTAGATTACAAGAGCATGGTAGGAAATGAGTTTATTGTTAACAATGATGATAAGATGCTTCTGTATAACCATCGATTTAATAAGAACACAATGAGATTATTATTGTCGGATTTCGGGTTCCGGCAGACCCTCTAGGTTTGAACTCTGGGGTGCACGCAGAGATCTAGCCTTCTACTACCTGCACCTCACCGCCTCGCTATGATCTAAGCAATCAAAGGAACAACACAAGAGACACAGAGTTTATACTGGTTCAGGCCACCATTGTGGTGTAATACCCTACTCCAGTGTGTGGTGTGGTGGATTGCCTCTTGGGCTGATGATGAACAATACAAGGAAGAACAGCCTCGCGAGGGTCTGTTCTTGGCTGGTGCGATGAACTACTAGGGGGAGTTCAGTTGCTCTCTCTACTGGTTTCCTGGTGAGGATCCGATCTCTCTACCTTGTGTGTGGCTAGTCCTATTTATAGGCAAACGCCCTGGGCCTCTTCCCAAATATTGAGCGGGAAGGGCGCCAACAATTGGCCATTTTGAAGGGAAACATCTAGTACACTTATCCTGACTAAAGTTGGTCCTCGCCTGCCAAAGGCTCTGGTGGTGACGCCGACTTAGGCTCCACGATGACCTCAATCCTGTCGTTCTGCTAGTCTTGGTCTTGTTGCACCGAAATGGATGCCTTTGCTTGATGCTCTCGCCTGCGCTTGCTCCCTTTGCACCAAAGAGGAAAGAAGGACACTGCGCGGGCTAGCGCCCGCCTAGCGCCCTTGGTCGTCATGGCTTGCGTCATGGGCACCTCGTGAGGTACCCCGCCTTGATCTCTCCGCCTCCTCGCGAGCCAGCCTGACAAGGCCGTGCCTGAGGAAGCCTCTTGTCGCCCACCCTGCGAGGCTTGGCCCCTCGCGAGGGTCTTGAGCTCGTGCTGACGAAGATGGGCCGTGCTAGGCCACCCCTTGAGCCACGCCGCAGGCCGCAGGCAGGCAAGTCTGGGGTCCCCCGTTCCCAGAACGCCGACAGTAGCCCCCGAGCCCAAGGCGCGCCCGGACTTGGCCGAACAGAGAAGCGAAGGGGTAAGTGTGAAGCGCCGCGGGCCCTAGCAGCCTGTGGCCTCGGGCGCTGTGTGGCGGTTGATTGGACGTGGGCGGCCCTGCTTCCCCACGCCTCCTTATTTTGCGCCCAGCTAGGCGGACCCGTGGTTGCACACAGTCTTTCCTCTTTTTGCCGCTCGACCGTCCCCTGCTCTTCCTCCTCTCGAGCTCCAGTCTCTGCTTCCAATCCAATCTCTAATCCTCCCTCTTCCCGTCGCCATGGCTCCAACAAAGAAGGGAAAAGGGAAGAAACCGGTGCTTCTGCCTCGCTCGCCGTCGCCGGCGGCCCCCATCGTCGATCGGTCGATCATACTCAACCGAGAAGGCTTGGGCAAGGTCAGCTCTGCTCTGGCCACCATCTTCAACGAGTGCGGGAGGACGACAGCCTGGCCCGCATCCCACTTCTCCATAGACAGGGTGGTCACCGAGGTCCGGTACTTTGCCGACGCCCTGTGGGCGGGATTGGTTCCCCCCTTCTCCGATTTCTTCAATGCTGTGCTTTCCCATTACCAGATCCATATGATGTATTTGGGTCCCAAATCCATTACTCTTCTTGCCGTCTTCGCCTTTGTCTGTGAGGCGATGATGGGCATCCCTCCTTCAGTTGCCTTGCTGCACCACTTCTTCTCTCTGCGCCTCGTCGATCCCACCCAATGCTCAGGGTGTGTGAGCTTCATTGCCGCACCAGAAACAACGGCTTCAGGGATTGATTTCAGCCTTCCTCCGTCCGCGCCCAGGTTCCGCGAGCGGTGGCTGTACGTGGATGTAGGGGTGCCCAGCCCCCTGCTTTTGGAGCCACATTTGCCCGCTGTCCCCAATTCAGGCTGGGGCCAGGAGACGCTCACGATCCCCCGACTCATCTTCGTCTGGCATCGCTTCGCGTTCTTGATGGCGCTTGGTGTGACAGCGCCCAAGGTGGTGAAGGGGTTCCTGCTATGCCGCATTGCTCCTCTCCAGCGCCACTCACGCCGGATGTGGGCCTTCAGCGGGCGTGAAGATCGCATGAGGCTCCAGGAGGAGGACCTGATGCCCGAAGCGCTGAGGAAGGTGCTCTTGGTCTTGACTGGGGACCCTTCCCTAGGCAGCGTCTGGCATGGGGGGGGGGCTTTGCTATACCTTTGCTCGAACAGGGGCGACTTTGTGAAGCAGATGCCCGGCTTCGACGAATGGGGGTTGCGCCCCGTCGGCCTCAGGGGTCCTCGCGAGAACCCAGTGATGGTGACTACCCTCCCAGTCGCCCACGGCGGTCCTTCCTCGAGTGGCGGAGCAGAGAGGCATGGGCCGCCGGAGGCTGAGGGGGGCCCCGCCAGAGTGACGATGCCAGGCGGTACTCCTGAGGGGGCAGCTCCTGAGGCCCGTACTGCTGCGGCTGGAGGCGTTGAGCCGCTGCCCACGGCGCTCGTGGTTGAGGCCCCTAGGGCCCCAGATATCCTTCTTGGCGATGCGACCAGCGGCATGCATCAGGATGACGCACCAGACGCTGGGCATCTTGACGCTTCTTCTTCATCACAGGCTGACCCCTGTGCTCAACTCCTGGGTCGCTTCTGCGTGGACTTCGAGGCTCTCCGGAAGAAAAGGGAGGCCTTGGGTGACGATTACCCTTACCGCCTACTGAAGCGCCAGAAGTATTTCGCCATTGATGAGTAAGCCTTCCCCTTTCCTAGCTCCCGATCCTCCCGTTGCTTTGGCTGATCCTTGCTCTGCAGGGCCCTTCCTACCGAGCTCACAGAGATGGCTGATGAGCCATCCCCCCAGGCTCCACCCTCTCCACCGCCTTCGAACGCTCCGAGTTCCAGCAGAGCCCTCTCGGTTAGGCCGGCCGGAGAGGTGAGCCATCCTGTCGTGCATCGCGGCCCTGCGTGCCTTGCGACCCTCCTTTGCGAGCCTTCTCGGGGCATAGCCAGCCTGCCTTGGGCTTCGCGTCTGATCATGGATGGCAATTGGCTGAGGTCGGCCCTGCGCTCTTCACTTGGGGAGGTGCAGGCTCCTGGCCGGGCTTCTGGCGGGGCGTGCCCAGCCATCACGAGGGTGCCAGCCCCCAGCCCCCTGCCCAGAGGGGGAGTGCTGATTCGTGGCCCCCGGCGCTTACTTGGGGCGGATGATGACGCAGAAGACGCGCTCGAGCGCGCCCGGAGGCGTCGCATTCTTTGCCAAGGGTTTCTCCGGAGGGCGGCTCACGCGGTGAGCCGGCTTGGTGAAGAGCTTGATGATGAAGACGCGCGCCTTGAGGCTGAGGGCCTTCGCCTGGCTGAAGTGAGGCGCAAGTTGGATGCGGCCGTTGCCCTTGCACGCCACCAGCATGACCTCGACAATGAGGAGGCCGAGGCGTTGCTAGCGTCCTCTTGGGAGGCCCGTTCCCGGGCCGTCGAGGAGGCCCGAGAGGCTGACCGACGACGCGAGGCTTCGGAGGAGCGGGCGCGGGAACTCTTGGCCCGGTGCCACTCCCTGGAGCAGCAGGTGGAGCTGCGGGAGACGGCCCTTGCATCGATGAAGGTGGCTTCGGTCGACCAGGCAGAGCTCCTGAGGCGTGAGGAGGCACTGACGCTGGAAGCTGCTGAGCACGCATGTGATCTTGAACGTCGGGAGACGAGGGAGCGCTTGGTCACACATGCGAAGGATGACGTCGCTGCGCGCGAGGCCCGAGCCATAGCGGAGGTTGATCGCGGGGTGGCGACGGCCCGCCTGAACCTTGAGCGCGAGTTTGAGGAGAGGCTGGGGTTGGTCCGGGTCGAGGCTGAAGGCAGGACCACCGCCCTAAGGGACAAGCTGGTGGAAGCAACACAGCGTTCTGACGCTTCCCGGGCCGCCCTTGACGTGGCGCAGGAGGAGCTGGCTACCTCCCGCACCGAGGCGCTTCTTCTCCGCCAGTGGGTGGACGAGGCTGAGGCCGTTGCGCGGCAGAACGAGGACGAGATACGCCATCGGCGGATTATGGAGCACGAGCACGGCCCCATGCTCGCCAGGCTCCAGGAGAGAGCCAACGCAGCTTTGGGTAACATCTGCGAGGCAGCTGTTGGCCAGCCCCACGCAATCAACTATGCTGGCAATCTTCTGTTCTTCACCGACGTGGTGACGCAGCTGGAGACACGGTCGGTCAGAGCCAATAGGCTGGTGGAGGAGAGGAGCCGCGCCCTGCTTGGGCGCGCCTTCTCTCGTGTCTTCAGCCACCTTCAGAACATGTTCCCCAACTTCGACTTTGACGCCGCCATCGCTCCAGTGCCCCAGGCCGTCCGGGGCGACTTGACGCGTTGGGTGGAAGACAACGTGGATGCCCTTGTCAGGGCCTTCGCTTCTAATAACGACGGAGCGGTCGTGGCCGCTGATGAAGGTGATGTGGTGAATGACCCTGGCGCCACTGCCGGCGACGCAGAGGGCGATGGCGAGGCCAGCGACGCCAGCAATGATTCAGGAGGCACCCTTGAGGATGCATTAGGGGATTTATCCGACTGACCGCGTGTTGTCCCTGCTTCCTTACCATGTGCAGATAGAGTTCGGGCCTTGCCCTGAAGGTTGTAAGAGCATTTTGAGAGGGGGAGCCCCTCATGTAAAAACTCGTATTCAGCGTATTTGTAGATGCAATATCACCCGTACGCCTGCGCCAAGCGGCTGACTTGCGACAAGCTGGTTGGCTTTTTTACCTTCGACCCGTGTGGGCCGCGAGTCAGCCTGCGGAGGGCTGTGGTGTCTCGAGCGTCTCCTGAACGAACCCATCGAACCTGTGATGAAAACCTCCTGAGAGGGCGCGGCGGCGGCAGTCGGGGCTGCACGCAAGCTAGGCCTGGCCCGGCTCGCGAGGGGCTCACGAGGGGAGGCAGCTGAGGCGAAGCGGTAACCAGAATGCGAGAGATTGCTCGAACGAGACTAAACACCCCTTCCCCGAACACACGCAAATCCTCGATCTCAAATCCAACTTAAATTCAACGAGGGAAAACGACAACCAAGGAGGAAAAGCAACGAAAGCAGAAAAAAGGCCGCGTCCGACATCTAGTCTAGTCTTGGACATCTTCTCACCAGCGTGGAGCTAAGTGCTGCCACTCGGCGTGGGAGGGAGTGTTGGAAATATGCCCTAGAGGCAATAATAAAAGCATTATTATTATATTTCCTTGTTCATGATAATTGTCTTTTATTCATGCTATAATTGTATTATCCGGAAATCGTAATACACGTGTGAATACATAGACCACAATAGTCCCTAGTAAGCCTCTAGTTGACTAGCTCGTTGGTCAACAGGTAGTCATGGTTTCCTGACTATGGACATTAGATGTCGTTGACAACGGGATCACATCATTAGGGGAATGATGTGATGGACAAGACCCAATCCTAAGCATAGCACAAGATCATGTAGTTCGTTTAGCTAGAGCTTTTCCAATGTCAAGTATCTCTTCCTTAGACCATGAGATCGTGTAACTCCCGGATACCACAGGAGTGCTTTGGGTGTACCAAACGTCACAACGTAACTGGGTGACTATAAAGGTACACTACAGGTATCTCCAAAAGTGTCTGTTGGGTTGACACGGATCGAGACTGGGATTTGTCACTCCGTATGACGGAGAGGTATCTCTGGGCCCACTCGGTAATGCATCATCATAATGAGCTCAAAGTGACCAAGTGCTTGGCCACGGGATCATGCATTACAGTATGAGTAAAGTGACTTGCCGGTAACGAGACTGAACGAGGTATTGGGATACCGACGATTGAGTCTCGGGCATGTAACGTACCGATTGACAAAGATAATAGTATACGGGGTTGCTTGAATCCTCGACATCGTGGTTCATCCGATGACATCATCGAGGAGCATGTGGGAGCCAACATGGGTATCCAGATCCCGCTGTTGGTTATTGACCTGAGAGCCGTCTCGGTCATGTCTGCATGTCTCCCGAACCCTTAGGGTCTACACACTTAAGGTTCGGTGACGCTAGGGTTATTAGGAAGACTTGTATGTGATTACCGAATGTTGTTCGGAGTCCCGGATGAGATCCCGGACGTAACGAGGAGTTTCGGAAGGGTCCGGAGGTAAAGATTTATATATGGGAAGTTGTCAAACGGACACCGGAAAGTTCCGGGGGCATATTAGTATTGTACCGGGGCCACTGGAAGGGTTCCGGGGGTCCACCGGGAGGGGCCACCCCTCCCGGGGGGCCACATGGGCTGCGTGGGGCAGGAGCCAGCCCCTGGAGGGCTGGGCGCGCCCCCCCCCTTGGGCCCATGCGCCTAGGGTTGGGGGGGGGAACCCTAGAGGGGGCGCCCCCCTTGCTTGGGGGGCAAGTCCCCCCTCCCTGGCCGCCGCCCCCCCTCTAGATCCCATCTAGAGGGGCCTGATGGGGTCATGTACCTAGGGTAGGGTCCCAGACCTGATCTAAGTACCCTGCCCAAGGACACCCTTAGAAGAGGTCACCTTCCAGTCGACCAACGAGGGACTCACTCGACTGACTTGAAGGACTCGACCACGAAGACTCACTCGACCACAAGAAGGTCAAGAGGCACTCTGCACTGCAACGGCCTGTAATTAAGTAGACTTTATGATAGTAAAGACACTTTATGTGGGGCGCTACCAGTAACGCCCCGGACTTAACTCACCTTAAACCCTCTCCTACGTGGGCTGGCTGGGGTCCTGGCGCACTCTATATAAGCCACCCCCCTCCACAGGTAGAGGGGTTCGGCATCTTGTAACTCATATACATATAATCCACTCGACCGCCTCCGGGCTCCGAGACGTAGGGCTTTTACTTCCTCCGAGAAGGGCCTGAACTCGTACATCTCTTGTGTTTACAACCTCTCCATAGCTAGGACCTTGCCTCTCCATACCTACCCCCCACTCTACTGTCAGGCTTAGAACCACGACAGTTGGAGCCCACCGTGGGGCCGGTGTTTTAGCAATTTTGTGGAGAAGTTGCGATTCTTCTGAGTACTTTCATCATGGTGGCTGCTGGATTTTTGGTCGAGGGTCGAGAGATCCGTCTCGGCGCTCTCACCTTCATCGCTGACGACTCCGCCTGGCTCCAGGAGGCTCCACTCGACGTTGATGCGCTCCCCGTCCGCGATGCACACCTTTTCGCGCATGTGTCCGCGGCGTTCTGCTGCGGCAACCGTCGACCCCGTATCGGTCGACATCCCCATCGACCACCCTCTCGGTCTCCCATCAGCGCAAGCGCTCGGGCCAGTCGAGGATTCAGCGGTGGGTGAGGCACGCGGTGGCTCGCCAGACGGCCACCACCCAAGTTGCGGCAATCGAGCCCGACGAATCTCTCTACGGCCTGTTCGATCTGTCGACTGGTTCCGTAGAGACCGCATCCGAGTGCGATAGCAGTGATCCAGCAGCAGAAATTCTGTTGGTCGACGGGCCCCGCAGTCCCCCTGGCTTCGCCCGTGATGGTGGAGCAGGCGACGGAGGCGACCCCGCACGAGACCACGAAGAGTACCAGCCCGAGCCACTTGACTCTCTACAAAGAGAGGAACTTCGCCGCAGGAACGTGGATGTCCTGCGTACTCCCATCGCAGGAGAAACCCCCGAGGCTCGCGCCTTGGAGGAGGTACGTTTGGCCAATTTGGCCGAACGCACTCGACTGGAGAATCTTCAGCGAGCACTCGACGAGCGCGCGCGGCAACGAATTCCCGACACCAGTCGACGTCAACTCTTCCCGCGGACTCAGGTATATCGAACCCCAATCCAGAATTTAGCAGCTGCGACCCGTATAGCAGAGTCCATCCAACCCTCTCAGTCGGAAGCTGGCAGAGGCTTGATGCAGATCAGGGATCTGCTCCGGGCAGCAGGAGACCAGAATTCAGCCGTGTCGCAGTCGCGCAACAGAATTCACAGTCGATCCGTCGCTGCGAATACGGTTCAGTCGGCTCACAGTCCCAGATCGCCTCAGCGGCGTGAAGGGCGCGAGAATCGGCGAGACCAATATGGTGACCGACTCGACCGAGATGATAGGCGTCGAGTGCCCAATTCCCCTCCGAGGGGTGGGTCTTACGCTCCTCGGCAGCAAGATGACAGGCGTCAGTTCAGTACGGGGCGAAGAGTTCCAGTCGACCCCAGAGAACCAGGCTTCGACGCGCGATCCATTATCGTGCAAGGTTTGGTCGACCGGAACAGAGCCCATCAAGGCGGACTCGACAGAGATGCGCCCACAAGCAGTCGAGTGCATGTTTCCGGTCCTGAATGTTTCAGTAGAGCTATCAGAGCTGCAGTTATCCCTCCCAATTTCAGGTTGGCAACAGGAGTCAGCAAGTTCACTGGTGAGTCTAAGCCTGAAACTTGGCTTGAGGACTACCGAGTGGCGGTTCAGATTGGTGGTGGGAACGATGAGGTGGCCATGAAGCATTTGCCCCTCATGCTGGAAGGTTCTGCCAGGGCATGGTTGACTCAATTACCTCCTAGCAGCATTTACACTTGGGAAGATCTGTCCCGAGTGTTCATCAGAACGTTTGAAGGAACTTGCAAACGACCGGCTGGACTGACGGAGTTGCAAGTCTGCGTGCAGAAGACCAATGAGACTCTCAGAGAGTATATTCAAAGATGGATCACTTTGCACCATACTGTGGAGAATGTGTCTGATCATCAGGCAGTCTGCGCCTTTAAAGATGGCGTCAAGAACAGAGAATTGAGCTTGAAGTTTGGTCAAACCGGTGACATGACCTTGAGTCGGATGATGGAGATTGCTACCAAGTACGCCAACGGCGAAGAAGAAGACCGACTCCAAAGCGGTAAGCACAAGCCGAGCCAGTCGGAAAAGGGAAACACCAGTCGGAAACAGAAGCAGAAGGCTGAACTGGCAGCTCCTGGAGAGGCTCTGGCCGTGACTCAAGGAAAGTTTAAAGGGAAACCAAAAGGATCCTGGAACCCTAAGAAGGTGAAGGATAAAGAAGGGAACGACGTGATGGATATGCCGTGTCACATCCACACGAAGAAAGACGAAGAGGGGAATATCATCTACCCGAAGCATACCACTCGCCAATGTCGACTCCTGATCCAGCAGTTTTAGGGAAAACAGTCTAAGGACAAGGAGAAGGAGTCGGACAAGGCCGAAGACAAGGAGGACAGTGAGGAAGGATATCCGCATATCAACTCCACTCTGATGATCTTTGCAGATGTGGAAAGCAAGAGTCGATTGAAAGTCATTAACCGAGAAGTGAACATGGTTGCCCCACCAAAAGCAAATTATCTGAAATGGTCCCAAATACCCATCACATTCGACCAATCTGATCACCCGACTCATATTGCCACCCCTAGGAGGCAAGCTTCGGTGGTCGATCCAGTTGTCGAAGGCACTCGACTGACAAAAGTGCTGATGGACGGTGGAAGCGGGCTGAATTTGTTGTATGCAGACACACTGAAAGGAATGGGCATTCCGATGTCCCGACTGAGCACCAGTAACATGAGCTTTCATGGAGTTGTACCAGGGAAGAAAGCCGAGTCACTCGGCCAAATAGCTCTGGACGTGGTGTTTGGTGATTCGAAACATTTTCGCAAAGAAAAGTTGACGTTTGAGGTCGTGGATTTTCAGAGTGCATATCATGCCATTTTGGGGAGACCAGCTTATGCACGGTTCATGGCTCGACCATGTTACGTTTACCTCAAATTGAAGATGCCCGGCCCCAAAGGAGTGATCACTTTCACCGGTGATCGGAAAAAGGCAGAAAAGTGCTTTCAGAAGGGCTCAAAGATTGCCGATTCCCAGGTGACAGCGGTCAAATTCGAAGAATACAAGCAAATTGCAGATCCGAGTGATTTGCTGCGATCCAAGAAACCCGCCACAGAGTCTGCATTTCAGTCGTCCGGTGAGACGAAGCCTGTTCACATTCACCCGACCGACCCCGATGCAGCTCCGACCCACATCTCCACAACACTCGACCCGAAATAGGAAGAAGCGCTCATCCAGTTCCTCCGTGAGAACTGGGACATTTTTGCATGGAAGCCCGCTGACATGCCAGGTGTTCCCAGGGGACTGGCTGAGCATCGCCTAAGAGTCGACTCATCTGCAAAACCAGTCAAAGAGCATCTTCGGCGGTCCGCCGTCCAGAAGAGAAAAGCCATTGGTGAGGAAGTGGCTCGACTGTTGGCGGCAGGATTTATCCGAGAGATATACCACTCCGAGTGGCTCGCTAATGTCGTCATGGTTCCTAAGAAGGATAAATCGCTCCGAATGTGCATTGATTTCAAGCACATCAACCGGGCCTGCCCGAAAGATCATTTTCCTCTCCCTCGCATAGATCAAATTGTTGACTCGACCGCGGGATGCGAGAGACTGTCTTTTCTAGACGCCTACTCCGGGTACCACCAGATCCGTCTGTACGGACCCGACGAGATAAAAACAGCTTTCATCACTCCATTCGGGTGCTTCTGCTATATCACCATGCCATTCGGCCTCAAGAATGCCGGAGCCACATTTATGCGAATGATTCGGAAGTGTCTACTCACTCAAATCAGTCGGAATGTGGAAGCATATATGGATGATATCGTTGTCAAGTCACGAAAAGGTTCCGACCTGCTCGCTGATCTCGCCGAAACATTTGCCAACCTCAGAAGGTATGATATCAAGCTCAATCCATCAAAGTGCACATTTGGAGTTCCTGGTGGCAAGTTACTCGGTTTTCTCGTTTCCGAACGAGGAATCGACGCTAATCCAGAGAAGATCGGCACTATTCTCCGAATGAAACGCCCTGTGCGAGTGCACGATGTCCAGGAGCTTACTGGATGCTTGGCCGCATTAAGTTGATTCATCTCACGACTCGGTGAAAAGGCATTGCCTCTTTACCGACTGATGAAGAAGGCAGACAAGTTCGAGTGGACTCCAGAAGCTGATGTAGCGTTTGCCGAGCTAAAAGCTCTGCTCTCCACCCAGCCGGTGCTTGCTGCTCCAATCAGCAAAGAGCCTCTGTTGCTCTATATCGCAGCCACAGGACAAGTCGTCAGTACTGTGCTTACGGTCGAGCGGGAAGAAGAAGGAAAAGCTCTCAAAGTTCAGCGCCCAGTGTATTATTTGTCTGAAGTCTTGACTCCATCCAAGCAGAGATATCCTCATTATCAGAAGCTTGTGTATGGAATATACATGACCACAAAGAAGGTTGCTCATTATTTCTCTGATCATTCCATCACAGTCGTCAGCGACGCTCCACTATCAGAGATTTTGCACAACAGAGATGCAACTGGTCGAGTGGCCAAATGGGCGATTGAACTTCTTCCCCTTGATATCAAGTTTGAGGCAAAGAAAGCCATTAAGTCCCAGGCAATAGAAGATTTCCTCGCCGAGTGGATTGAACATCAGCAGCCGACTGAAGTTCACTCGGAGCATTGGACCATGTTCTTTGATGGCTCTAAGATGTTGAATGGTTCCGGTGCTGGGGTCGTCCTGGTTTCCCCCAGAGGAGATAAGCTCAGATATGTGCTCCAGATTCACTTTGATTCCTCCAACAATGAGGCAGAATATGAGGCCCTCTTATATGGGTTGCGCATGGCCATTTCACTCGGCGTCCGTCGCCTGATGGTCTATGGCGACTCGGATTTAGTGGTCAACCAAGTGATGAAGGAGTGGGACGTGAGAAGCCCAGCCATGACTGGATACTGCAGTGCAGTGAGGAAGCTGGAAAAGAAGTTCGAGGGGTTGGAGCTCCATCATATACCCCGACTGAAAAATCAAGCAGCTGATGATCTAGCAAAGATATGATCCAAGAGAGAAGCCATTCCGAGTGGTGTGTTCTTGGAGCATATACACACTCCGTCAGTCAAAGAAGATCCTTTCACCGAAGAAGCTCCACAGCCCAAGAGTGCCACAGATCCGACTGAGGTTGAAGTCCCAGCAGTGGTCGACTTGGTCATGGAGATCTTGGTGGTCATTCCCGATTGGACGGTTCCATATATCGCGTATATCCTGAGAAAAGAGCTCCCGGAGGATGAGGAAGAGGCTCGACAGATCGTCCGCCGATCTAAGGCCTTTACCGTAATCAAAGGACAATTATACAGAGAAAGCGCGACTGGAGTCGGTCAGAAGTGCATAACACCAGAAGAAGGTTGAATCATCCTTAATGATATTCACTCGGGGACTTGTGGTCATCACACGTCCTCTCGGACCATCGTGGCCAAAGCATACCGAGCCGGATTTTACTGGCCAAAGGCGAATGAGATGGCAAAGGAGATAATGGATAAGTGCGAGGGATGTCAGTTTTACTCGAATATGTCGCACAAGCCTGCATCAGCCCTGAAGACCATTCCACTCGTCTGGCCTTTCGCAGTATGGGGGTTGGACATGGTCGGTCCTTTGAGAACAGGGCGAAGTGGCTTCACGCATGTACTGGTGGCAGTCGACAAGTTCACCAAGTGGATTGAGGCTAAACCAATCAAGAACCTTGACGCCGGTACTGCTGTTAGTTTCATCAGGGAACTAATATTCAGATATGGAGTCCCGCACAGCATCATTACGGATAATGGGTCGAACTTTGACTTGGAGGAATTCAGAGATTTCTGTAACTCTCAAGGCACACGGATCGACTACGCTTCAGTCGCCCATCCGCAGTCGAATGGACAAGCAGAGCGAGCCAATGGCCTGATTCTCAAGGGATTGAAACCCCGACTGATGCGTGATCTCAAGCATGCAGCTAGAGCTTGGGTCGACGAACTTCCCTCAGTGCTTTGGGGACTACGGACCACACCTAATCGGTCGACCGGAAGAACTCCATTCTTCTTGGTCTACGGAGCTGAAGCAGTCTTGCCGAGTGATCTTCTCCACAATGCTCCTCGAGTTGAAATCTACAATGAAGCAGAAGCTGAACAAGCGCGGCAGGACGCAGTCGACCTTTTAGAGGAAGAGAGGGAGATGGCTCTGATCCGGTCGACCATCTACCAACAAGATTTGCGTCGTTTCCACGCCAGAAATGTGAGAGGTCGAGCCTTCCAGGAAGGAGATTTGGTTCTCCGAGTGGATCAGCACAAACCACACAAGCTTGCTCCTTCTTGGGAAGGTCCCTTCATCGTCACCAAGGTTCTCCACAACGGGGCGTACCGTCTTTACAACGTCGAGCATAATATCGACGAGCCCCGAGCTTGGAACGCGGAACTACTCCGCCCATTTTACACTTAAATTTTATCACTCAGATGAGTTGCAATAAAGTACTTCTGTAGTTCATGGACCTCAAAATAATAGTGTCATAGTCCCTCCATAATTTTTGTCACTTTTCATTTTGTCTAATAAAATTTCCCCTCAATGGCTGACTTAGCCGCGAATCCGTTCCGCCTAAGTTTGTAAAAAATCCTACCGAGTGGTGAACCAGACTCCCACTCGGAGGCTTAGCTGCGAATCCGTTTCGCCTAAGTAATCAAAAATCCTACCGAGTGAAGAGCAAACCTCTCACTCGGAGGCTTAGCTGCAGTCCAAGTACTCGCCTAAGTAATCAAAAATCCTACCGAGTGAAGAGCAAACCTCTCACTCGGAGGCTTAGCTGCAGTCCAAGTACTCGCCTAAGTAATCAAAAATCCTACCGAGTGAAGAGCAAACCTCTCACTCGGGGGCTTAGCTTCAGTCCAAGTACTCGCCTAAGTTACAAAAAT
>NC_057810.1:153121393-153203024 GCF_018294505.1 Triticum aestivum
CCTACCGAGTGAAGAGCAAACCTCTCACTCGGAGGCTTAGCTGCAACCCAGTGCTAGGCTAAGTTATCAAAATCCTTCCGAGTGAAGAGCAAACCTCTCACTCGGGGGCTTAGCTGCAGTCCAAGTACTCGCCTAAGTAATCAAAAATCCTACCGAGTGAAGAGCAAACCTCTCACTCGGAGGCTTAGCTGCAGTCCAAGTACTCGCCTAAGTAATCAAAAATCCTACCGAGTGAAGAGCAAACCTCTCACTCGGGGGCTTAGCTGCAGTCCAAGTACTCGCCTAAGTTATAAAAATCCTACCGAGTGGTAAGCCAGACTTCCACTCGGAGGCTTAGCCGCAGCCCAGTGCTCGCTTAAGTGGACTAAGGAATAAGTCGATTGCAATAAAGGCGCCCTGCTTTGAACCTGCAAAAGACATTTCGAGCCAAAAGCAATCATATTCAAGCACCAAATTCAAGTTCGAATCGATATCTAAAGGAACCGAAAGTGCTCAGGCGCTAAGCCCGTTAAGGTTTATCGGTTACAATTCCACTCGGCATACCGAGGCAAATTTAAAGCGTCGAGCTTAGAAGAAGTTTTTTACCCCTCCTGCGGAGGGCTGGAAGGTGCAACAAACTCATCAAGATCAATTCCGTCTGCGATCCGAGTGGCAGCCGCAAGGAAAGTTTCCATAAAGGACCTGAAGTCGTGTTTCTTGGTGTTGGCCACCCGGAGGGCCGCCAGCTTCTCTTCTCACGCATCTTTGCAGTGGACTCGGGCCAGACACAGAGCAACATCTGCACCGCACCGAGCCGAGGACTTCTTCCACTCCTGCACTCGACCAGGGATCGTGTTCAAGCGAGCCATCAGCGACTCAAGGTCATTCTGAAGTGTCTCCCCGGGCCAGAGCGTCGAGTCGATGCGAGATGTGGCGACCTTCAGCCTTGCAAGATAGTCCACGGCAGCTGCAACACGGGACTCCAGTCGGAAAACATTCATGGCAACTTCGTCGTTCATCGGAGAATTGACGGGGTCGAGGATTGGTTCCAGCCGACTAGTTTCTTCTTAAAAGTTTTGACAAAATTCTGCAAGGACGATCACTGAGTCAAGGTGATGGTCGAATGGAAAAACCACGATTGGAAATAATTGCCTAGCATAGAGGTTTACCTTCAAGCATAAGAAACAGCTTCTTGGCAAGACCACTCAGGAAGGCCTCCAGATCATTTTTTTTCCCAGTCAACTTACTGACTTGGTCGGTCAGGGCAGCTTTATCAGTTTTCAGTCGACTGACCTCCTTGTTGGCGATTCCAAGAGCAGCTTTCAGATTGGTATTGTCTTGTTCAAGCTTGGTGACTGAAGCTAACTTCTCGTCAGCAAGCTTGATCTTCTCAGCTAGTTCAAGGTCTTTCTTCTGTTGGGCCTCCCTTACCTTACCTGCAAGTTACAGCAAGATCAGATTTTGAAACAAACAAAGGGAAAAGCAGTCGTCAAGGTCTCACCAAACATACCTTCGGTCTCCTCCTTTGCCTTCGTCAGTTTCTCCTGAACCAGCTTCAAGTTCAGCTCGAGCTGAACGTGCTTGTTTTCCAGCTCAGAGTAGCGAGCCACAAGATCACAGGAGTTCTGCGAAGAACCAATCGACTAAATGTCAAATATAATTCACTTCCGAGTGAAAAAGGAAAAATCACACGTTTCTAAGACTACAGCCGAATACAAGCATTCGACCGTAGTCTCGGGGACTACACCCAGTGGGTGCACTCAGCATGCCCCCACTAATCCTATCGAAGATAGAGTCGACCAGTCGACCTCAAAAAAAAGAGAGAGATGTATTCTTTAAGACTGTAATCGACTGCAAGCAGTCGACCACAGTCTCGGGGACTACACCCAGTGGGTGCACTCAGCGTGCCCCCACCGGTTTGCGAAATCCATTCGACATAGTCGAATGACGCAAAGACTGAAATTATAAAACCTAAAGCCGACTGCCAGCAGTCGACCTTAGCCTTGGAGACTACACCCAGTGGGTGCACTCAGCGTGCCCCCACTAATCCTATTGAAGACAGAGTCGACCAGTCGACCAGTTTGCGAAATCCATTCGACATAGTCGAATGACGGAAAGCCTGAAATTATAAAGCCTAAGGCCGACTGCCAGCAGTCGACCTTAGCCTTGGGGACTACACCCAGCGGGTGCACTCAGCGTGCTCCCACTAACACGGAGTCTGAATCGACACACCCAGTGGGTGACTACTATAAATTCTAGAAAGAAAAGTTTTTGATAGCATATCCTAACAGAACAGGCGGTGGTCGACTGACCTGAACATTGCTTTGAAGGGCGGAACTGGCGTCGTAAGCTTCCTGGCTCACATCCCGGATGGTCCTTAACTGCTCCATCATGATCCCTGCCTGGCGTATCGCCTCCTTCGCGGCGCCAGCTTGGTCCTCTGGGACGTGGTGCGTCGTGAAGAGGGAGGGCTGCTGAGCACTTGTCAGTGGATCTGCGAAGGACACAGTGTGTCGAGTGGTATTCTCTTCCTCCGCAATCAGAGTCTCAGGCGCCGTCACATCCTGGGGCACCCTGCTGGCAGACGCTTTCCTACTCTTTCTGCGCTTCAGCGGTTCGTCATCCTCATCATCATCAAGGAGAGTGATAACAACATTGGGTGGAGCTACAGAGAAGAATCAGGATTAGAGATCATGAGTCAGTCGACTAAAAACGGCGTTAAGAATATAGTACCTGGTTTTGAGGTTGCTGCGTCCTCCATCTCATGGTCATCAGCCCGGGCTGAGGTCTCAGAAGTAGCAGCACTGCAACTCCAAAGAATCAGTCGACTAACTTCAGCATCAACCAGAGACAAAGTTCACACAAAATAAGAAGACTTAAGCAGCATGATTACCCTGATATGGTGGGGATGGACACCTTCATCTTCGGCAGGAGCTTGGTCGGCTTCGACGAAGCCGCCCGGGGCTGCTTCGGCGCCCTTTCAGTCGGCGCCGGAGAGGTGGTCCGAGGGCGCTTGGTCGACTGTGCAACGGTCGCAACCCCCTTGCCACGTTCAGTCGAAGGGTCGTGGACAAGCTTCGACCGCCTTTCTGAGCGCGGTGGTACGACCTCCTCCTCCTCTTCTTCCTCGTCTTCAGCGTCATCTTCATCACCGTCATCGTCGTCATCGTCATCATCATCCTCAGCAACGTCCGAGTCCCATTCCTCCTCCTCCTGGCTCTCGCCCCCACTCGCCTCACCCTCCTCAGTCGGAGCCTGTGCTCCATTGGGCATCGAGTACAGCTCGGTGAGGGCCTGATAGACATCAAGAAAAGGATCAATCGACCAATTGGCAGAATAAACAGAAATGAATATGACAAGAACACAGTGGAGAGCAGAGCAGGCATACCTTGTTTGGATCACTGTTGTGGTCGAGTGGAGGAATCCTTCTGGCTCCGCGTGGGTTATCCTTGTTTCCGGTAACGGCGGCCATCCATCTTTCCAGAGTGACATCGTCGACTGCTTCTGGATGGACTCGAGTCTCGTCTTCAGTCCCACAGTACAACCACATGCAGTGGCTCCGGAACTGAAGGGGCTGGATACGACGCCTAAGGAAAACCTCCAGGAGATCCATGCCCGTCACTCCCTCCCGAACCAACTGTACCACGCGCTCCATCAACATCTTCACGTTAGCTTTCTCCTCCAGAATCAACTTCAGAGAGGAGGGCTTGTTCACTCGGTCCATGGTAAACTGAGGGTGTCCACTCGACTGCCCCGGCGTCGACTGATCCTGGCAGTAGAACCAGGTCGACTGCCAGCCTCTGACTGACTCGGGAAAAGTCATGGCTGGGAAGGTGCTCTTATTCCTCACCTGGATCCCCAGGCCCCCACACATTTGGACGACTCGGGTTCTTTCGTCGCCTGGGCTCGCCTTCTTCACGGTCTGAGAGCGACACGTGAATATATGCTTGAACAAGCCCCAGTGCGGTCGACAGCCCAGAAAACCCTCACACATGGACACGAACGCGGCAAGATAGGCGATAGAATTTGGGGTAAAGTGGTGGAGCTGCGCTCCAAAGAAGTTCAAGAAACCACGGAAGAAAATACTCGACGGCAAAGAAAATTCACGATCAACATGGGTGGACAAGAGCACGCACTCACCCTCTTCTGGCTGGGGCTGCCACTCCTTCCCCGGAAGCCTCGCAGCTCCATGGGGGATCAAGCCCTCGTTGGCCATGTCGAGGAGATCTTTCTCCGTGATGGTCGACTGGATCCAATCTCCTTGGACCCAGCCCTTCGGCAGGCGGGATCTAGACGAAGACCCGCCGCGGCTGGTGGATCTCCTCTTCGCCTTCTCCGTCGCCGACGCCTTCTTCGCGCGTTCCAGCGCCGCCGTCTTCTCCTTGGCCATGGTTGCCGGCGAGACGCGCGAGGAGAGGTTGGGCGGAGGCGAGAGCGAGCGCGTCGGACGGAGACGAAGGGAGCAGAGAAAGAGAATGCTGAGGCACTGTACAAAAAACCCTTGCCGAGCGCATTTATAAGGTCCCTTCCGAGTGGATGACAGGTGGGCCCGGTCGATCTAATCATATCCAGGAACAGTTATGCAGGCGGGATACATGGCGAAGAAAGCGGTGCGGGGATCGAGGCGTCTATATCCCGTCCCATCCGAACACCGCGATCCGCTCCGTTTCGCGCGCTTCCCCAAATTTCGCATCCCGCGGAATCCGCAAACGGCAGACCGGTCTGTCAGACGCGGGATTTCCTACGATCCGTCGCTCGGAAATCGTCAAAGCCCGAAAGATCACTCGACGAAAGAAGAGAATGGATCGAGTCGATTGAAGACAAGTTGGTCACTATCAACAAAGAGATTCTTTGGTCCAGAACAACGCACGACCAGTGTGCAAAAGTTAATCGGAAATAACATCAACTCCTTCCTCACTCGAAGCCTCAATCCATTCGGGGGCTAATGATGGGGTCATGTACCTAGGGTAGGGTCACAGACCTGATCTAAGTACCCTGCCCAAGGACACCCTTAGAAGAGGTCACCTTCCAGTCGACCAACGAGGGACTCACTCGACTGACTTGAAGGACTCGACCACGAAGACTCACTCGACCACAAGAAGGTCAAGAGGCACTCTGCACTGCAACGGCCTGTAATTAAGTAGACTTTATGATAGTAAAGACACTTTATGTGGGGCGTTACCAGTAACGCCCCGGACTTAACTCACCTTAAACCCTCTCCTACGTGGGCTGGCTGGGGTCCTGGCGCACTCTATATAAGCCACCCCCCTCCACAGGTAGAGGGGTTCGGCATCTTGTAACTCATATACATATAATCCACTCGACCGCCTCCGGGCTCCGAGACGTAGGGCTTTTACTTCCTCCGAGAAGGGCCTGAACTCGTACATCTCTTGTGTTTACAACCTCTCCATAGCTAGGACCTTGCCTCTCCATACCTACCCCCCACTCTACTGTCAGGCTTAGAACCACGACAGGGCCGGCCCCCCTTGCCCCTTCCCCTATAAATAGAGGGGTGAGGGGAGGGCTGCACACCCAAGCCAAGGCGCAGCCCCTCCCCTCCCCAACACCTCTCCTCCTCCGTACGTGCTTGGTGAAGCCCTGTCGGAGTACTGCTGCACCAACAACACCACGCCGTCGTGCTGCCGTTGGAGCTGTCTTCCTCAACCTCTCCTTCCTCCTTGCTGGATCAAGACGGAGGAGACGTCGTCCGTACCGTACTTGTGTTGAACGCGGAGGTGCTGTCCGTTCAGCACTTGGTCATCGGTGATCCGAATCACGGCGAGTACAACTCCATCATCACCATCCCCTTGAACGCTTCCGCACGCGATCTACAAGTGGTATGTAGATGCAAACTCACTCCCTTGACTCGTTGCTTAGATGAACTCATAGATGGATCTTGGTGAAACCGTAGGAAAAAATTTAATTTTCTGCAACGTTCCCCAACAGTGGCATCATGAGCTAGGTCTATGCGTAGTTCTCTATTGCACGAGTAGAACACAATTTTGTTGTGGGCGAAGATCTTGTCAACTTGCTTGCCGCAACTAGTCTTATCTTGCTTCAGCGGTATTGTGGGATGAAGCAGCCCGGACCAACCTTACACGTACGCTTACGTGAGACCGGTTCCACCGACTAACATGCACTAGTTGCATAAGGTGGCTGGCGGGTGTCTGTCTCTCCCACTTTAGTTGGAGCGGATTCGATGAAAAGGGTCCTTATGAAGGGTAAATAGAAGTTGACAAAATCACGTTGTGGTTATTCGTAGGTAAGAAAACGTTCTTGCTAGAACCCAATTGCAGCCACGTAAAAGATGCAACAACAATTAGAGGACGTCTAACTTGTTTTTGCAGCAATTGTCATGTGATGTGATATGGCCAGAAGTTGTGATGAATGATGAATGATATATTGTGATGTATGAGATCATGTTCTTGTAATAGGGATCACGACTTGCATGTCGATGAGTATGACAACCGGCAGGAGCCATAGGAGTTGTCTTTATTTTTTGTATGACCTGCGTGTCATTGAAGAACGCCATGTAAATTACTTTACTTTATTGCTAAACGCGTTAGCCATAGAAGTAGAAGTAGTCGTTGGCGTGACAACTTCATGAAGACACGATGATGGAGATCATGATGATGAAGATCATGGTGTCATGCCGGTGACAAGATGATCATGGAGCCCCGAAGATGAAGATCAAAGGAGCTATATGATATTGGCCATATCATGTCACTACTTTATATAATTGCATGTGATGTTTATTATGATTTAAGCATCTTGTTTACTTAGAACGACGGTAGTAAATAAGATGATCCCTTATAATAATTTCAAGAAAGTGTTCCCCCTAACTGTGCACCGTTGCTAAAGTTCGTCGTTTCGAAGCACCACGTGATGATCGGGTAGTGATAGATCCTTACGTTCACATACAACGGGTGGAAGACAGATTTACACATGTAGAACACTTAGGGTTAACTTGACAAGCCTAGCATGTACAGACATGGCCTCGGAACACAGAGACCGAAAGGTCGAACATGAGTCGTATGGAAGATACGATCAACATGGAGATGTTCACCGATGATGACTAGTCCGTCTCACGTGATGATCGGACACGGCCTAGTCGACTCGGATCGTGTAACACTTAGATGACTAGATGGATGTCAAATCTGAGTGGGAGTTCATTAAAATAATTTGATTAGATGAACTTAATTATCATGAACTTAGTCTAAAACTTTTGCATAATATGTCTTGTAGATCAAATGGCCAACGCTCATGTCAGCATGAACTTCAACGCGTTCCTAGAGAAAACCAAGCTGAAAGATGATGGCAGCAACAACGGACTGGGTCCGGAACCTGAGGATCATCCTCATAGCTGCCAGGAAACAATATGTCCTAGAAGGACCGCTAGGTGACGCTCCCGTCCCAGAGAACCAAGACATTATGAATGCTTGGCAGTCTCGTGCTGATGATTACTCCCTCGTTCAGTGCGGCATGCTTTACAGCTTAGAACCGGGGCTCCAAAAGCATTTTGAGCAACACGGAGCATATGAGATGTTCGAGGAGCTGAAACTAGTTTCCCAAGCTCATGCCCGTGTCGAGAGATATGAAGTCTCCGACAAGTTCTATAGTTGTAAGATGGAGGAAAATAGTTCTGTCAATGAGCATATACTCAAAATGTCTGGGTTGCACAACCGCCTGTCCCAGCTGGACATTAACCTCCCGGATGAGGCGGTCATTGACAGAATCCTTCAGTCGCTCCCACCAAGCTACAAGAGCTTCGTGATGAAGTACAATATGCAGGGGATGGTGAAGACCATTCCTGAAGTATTTTCAATGCTATAGTCAGCAGAGGTTGAAATCAAGAAAGAACATCAAGTGTTGATGGTCAATAAGACCACTAAGTTCAAGAAGGGCAAGGGCAAGAAGAACTTAAAGATGGACGACAAAGATGGTGCCGCGCCCGGTAAGCCAGTTGCCGGGAAGAAGTCAAAGCATGGACCCAAGCCTGAAACTGAGTGCTTTTATTGCAAGGGGAAGGGTCACTAGAAGCGGAACTGCCCCAAATACTTAGCAGACAAGAAGGCCGGCAACACTAAAGGTATATTTGATATACATGTAATTGATGTGTACCTTACCAGTACTCGTAGTAACTCCTGGGTATTTAATACCGGTGCCGTTGCTCACATTTGTAACTCACAGCAGGAGCTGCGGAATAAGAAGAGACTGGCGAAGGATGAGGTGATGATGCGCGTCGGGAATGGTTCCAAGGTCGATGTGATCGCCGTCGGCACGCTACCTCTACATTTACCTACGGGATTAGTTTTAAACCTCAATAATTGTTATTTAGTGCCAAGTTTGAGCATGAACATTGTATCTGGATCTCGTTTGATGCGAGATGGCTACTCATTTAAATCTGAGAATAATGGTTGTTCTATTTATATGAGAGATATGTCTTATGGTCATGCCCCGATGGTCAATGGTTTATTCTTAATGAATCTCGAACGTAATACTACACATATTCATAGTGTGAATACCAAAAGATGTAAAGTTGATAACGATAGTCCCACATATTTGTGGCACTGCCGCCTTGGTCACATTGGTGTCAAGCGCATGAAGAAGCTCCATGCTGATGGACTTTTAGAGTCTCTCGATTATGAATCATTTGACACATGCGATCCATGCCTCATGGGCAAGATGACCAAGACTCCGTTCTCCGGAACAATGGAGCGAGCAACCAACTTGTTGGAAATCATACATACTGATGTGTGCGGTCCAATGAGCGTTGAGGCTCGCGAGGATATCGTTATGTTCTCACTCTCACTGATGACTTGAGTAGATATGGGTATGTCTACTTGATGAAACACAAATCTGAGACCTTTGAAAAGTTCAAGGAATTCCAGAATGAAGTAGAGAATCAACGTGACCGAAAGATAAAATTCTTACGATGGGATCATGGAGGAGAATATTTACGTCACGAATTTGGTACACACTTAAGAAAATGTGGAATCGTTTCACAGCTCACGCCGCCTGGAACACCTCAGCGTAACGGTGTGTCCGAACATCGTAATCGCACTTTATTAGATATGGTGCGATCTATGATGTCTCTTACCGATTTACCGCTATCATTTTGGGGATACGCTCTAGAGACAGCTACATTCACTCTAAATAGGGCACCGTCTAAATCCGTTGAGACGACACCGTATGAATTATGGTTTGGAAAGAAACCTAAGCTGTCGTTTCTAAAAGTTTGGGGATGCGATGCTTATGTCAAGAAACTTCAACCTGAAAAGCTCGAACCCAAGTCGGAAAAATGCGTCTTCATAGGATACCCTAAAGAAACCATTGGGTATACCTTCTACTTAAGATCCGAGGGCAAGATCTTTGTTGCCAAGAACGGATCCTTTCTGGAAAAAGAGTTTCTCTCGAAAGAAGTAAGTGGGAGGAAAGTAGAACTCGATGAAGTACTACCTCTTGAACAGGATAGTAGTGCAGCTCAGGGAAATGTTCCTGTGATGCCTACTCCAACTGGAGAGGAAATTAATGATGATGATCAAGGTACTTCTGATCAAGTTGCTACTGAACTTCGTAGGTCCACAAGGACACGTTCCGCACCAGAGTGGTACGGCAACCCTGTCCTGGAAATCATGTTGTTAGACAACGGTGAACCTTCGAACAATGAAGAAGCGATGGCGGGCCCAGATTCCAACAAATGGCTTAAAGCCATGAAATCCGAGATAGAATCCATGTATGAAAACAAAGTATGGACTTTGACTGACTTGCCCGATGATCGGCGAGCGATAGAAAACAATTGGATCTTTAAGAAGAAGACGGACGCGGATGGTAATGTCACCATCTATAAAGCTCGACTTGTCGCTAAGGGTTATCGGCAAGTTCAAGGGATTGACTACGATGAGACTTTCTCTCCCATAGCGAAGCTTAAGTCCGTCCGAATCATGTTAGCAATTGCCGCATACTATGATTATGAGATATGGCAGATGGACGTCAAAACAGCATTCCTTAACGGGCATCTTAAGGAGGAACTGTATATGATGCAGCCGGAGGGTTTTGTCGATCCTAAGAATACTAACAAAGTATGCAAGCTCCAGCGATCCATTTATGGATTGGTGCAAGCATCTCGGAGTTGGAACATTCGCTTTGATGAGATGATCAAAGCGTTTGGGTTTATGCAGACTTACGGAGAAGCCTGCGTTTACAAGAAAGTGAGTGGGAGCTCTGTAGCATTTCTCATATTATATGTAGATGACATACTCTTGATGGGAAATGATATAGAATTCTTGGACAACATTAAGGCCTACTTGAATAAGTGTTTTTCAATGAAGGACCTTGGAGAAGCTGCTTATATATTAGGCATCAAGATCTATAGAGATAGATCGAGACGCCTCATAGGTCTTTCACAAAGCACATACCTTGATAAGATTTTGAAGAAGTTCAAAATGGATCAGTCTAAGAAGGGGTTCTTGCCTGTATTGCAAGGTGTGAGATTGAGCTCAGCTCAATGCCCGACCACGGCAAAAGATAAACAAGAGATGAGTGTCATCCCCTATGCCTCAGCCATAGGATCTATTATGTATGTCATGCTGTGTACCAGACTTGATGTAAACCTTGTCGTAAGTTTGGTAGGAAGGTACCAAAGTAATCCCGGCAAGGAACACTGGACAGCGGTCAAGAATATCCTGAAGTACCTAAAAAGGACAAAGGACATGTTTCTCGTTTATGGAGGTGACGAAGAGCTCATCGTAAAGGGTTACGTCGACGCTAGCTTCGACACAGATCTGGATGACTCTAAGTCACAAACCGGATACGTGTATATGTTGAATGGTGGAGCAGTAAGCTGGTGCAGCTGCAAGCAGAGCGTCGTGGCGGGATCTACATGTGAAGCGGAGTACATGGCAGCCTCGGAGGCAGCGCATGAAGCTATTTGGGTGAAGGAGTTTATCACCGACCTAGGAGTCATACCCAATGCGTCGGGGCCGATCAAACTCTTCTGTGACAACACTGGAGCTATTGCCCTTGCCAAGGAGCCCAGGTTTCACAAGAAGACCAGGCACATCAAGCGCCGTTTCAACTCCATCCGTGAAAATGTTCAAGGTGAAGACATAGATATTTGCAAAGTACATACGGATCTGAATGTCGCAGATCCGTTGACTAAACCTCTCTCGCGAGCAAAACATGATCAACACCAGAACTCTATGGGTGTTCGATTCATCACAATGTAACTAGATTATTGACTCTAGTGCAAGTGGGAGACTGTTGGAAATATGCCCTAGAGGAAATAATAAAAGCATTATTATTATATTTCCTTGTTCATGATAATTGTCTTTTATTCATGCTATAATTGTATTATCCGGAAATCGTAATACACGTGTGAATACATAGACCACAATACGTCCCTAGTAAGCCTCTAGTTGACTAGCTCGTTGGTCAACAGATAGTCATGGTTTCCTGACTATGGACATTAGATGTCGTTGACAACGGGATCACATCATTAGGAGAATGATGTGATGGACAAGACCCAATCCTAAGCATTGGACAAGATCGTGTAGTTCGTTTAGCTAGAGCTTTTCCAATGTCAAGTATCTCTTCCTGAGACCATGAGATCGTGTAACTCCCGGATACCATAGGAGTGCTTTGGGTGTACCAAACGTCACAACGTAACTGGGTGACTATAAAGGTACACTACAAGTATCTCCAAAAGTGTCTGTTGGGTTGACACGGATCGAGACTGGGATTTGTCACTCCGTATGACGGAGAGGTATCTCTGGGCCCACTCGGTAATGCATCATCATAATGAGCTCAAAGTGACCAAGTGCTTGGCCACGGGATCATGTATTAAGGTACGAGTAAAGTGACTTGCCGGTAACGAGACTGAACGAGGTATTGGGATACTGACGATCGAGTCTCGGGCATGTAACGTACCGATTGACAAAGGGAATAGTATACGGGGTTGCTTGAATCCTCGACATCGTGGTTCATCCGATGACATCATCGAGGAGCATGTGGGAGCCAACATGGGTACCCAGATCCCGCTGTTGGTTATTGACCTAAGAGCCGTCTCGGTCATGTCTGCATGTCTCCCGAACCCGTAGGGTCTACACACTTAAGGTTCGGTGACGCTAGGGTTATTAGGAAGACTTGTATGTGATTACCGAATGTTGTTCGGAGTCCCGGATGAGATCCCGGATGTCACTAGGAGTTCTGGAAGGGTCCGGAGGTAAAGATTTATATATGGGAAGTTGTCAAACGGACATCGGAAAGTTTCGGGGGCATATCGGTATTGTACCGGGGCCACCGGAAGGGTTCCGGGGGTCCACCGGGAGGGGCCACCCCTCCCGGGGGGCCACATGGGCTGCGTGGGGCAGGAGCCAGCCCCTGGAGGGCTGGGCGCGCCCCCCCTTGGGCCCATGCGCCTAGGGTTGGGGGGGAACCCTAGAGGGGGCGCCCCCCTTGCTTGGGGGGCAAGTCCCCCCTCCCTGGCCGCCGCCCGCCCTCTAGATCCCATCTAGAGGGGCCGGCCCCCCTTTCCCCTTCCCCTATAAATAGAGGGGTGAGGGGAGGGCTGCACACCCAAGCCAAGGCGCATCCCCTCCCCTCCCCAACACCTCTCCTCCTCCGTACGTGCTTGGCGAAGCCCTGTCGGAGTACTGCTGCACCAACAACACCACGCCGTCGTGTTGCCGTTGGAGCTGTCTTCCTCAACCTCTCCTTCCTCCTTGCTGGATCAAGACGGAGGAGACGTCGTCCGTACCGTACGTGTGTTGAACGCGGAGGTGCTGTCTGTTCAGCACTTGGTCATCGGTGATCCGAATCACGGCGAGTACGACTCCATCATCACCATCCCCTTGAATGCTTCCGCACGCGATCTACAAGTGGTATGTAGATGCAAACTCACTCCCTTGACTCATTGCTTAGATGAACTCATAGATGGTTCTTGGTGAAACCGTAGGAAAAAAATTAATTTTCTGCAACGTTCCCCAACAGGGAGCCCCAGGGCCTGAGGCCGGCACCCCTGAGACTCCGGGGCGTGTATAGCCCCACTCATTATTACGTGAGAGTGTCACAGGGCGGCGAGCTTCACAGGAACTGGGCCTTCTTCACAGGTACCGGCCTTGCTTCATATCGCCAGACGAGGGCCCCGCCTTGCGCCACACTCTAGTGCCACCGACGACGACCGGAAACCAGGATGCCCCCGATGGTGTAGAGTGGTCGTCAGCGGTTCCCCCAACGACCACAGGTCCTCTGCCAGGGGAAGGCCCTGAGGCACCTCCCCAGCAGAGGGCCTACCTCCTGAGGATGCCTTGCTCCGAACACCGCGGTGGTGATGTCGGATCTTGGCCCTCTCCTGCAGCCCCCGGCGCCCTCCTCCTGAGGGGTAGGAAGCTGCGGGAGTGGGGCAGCCACCCGTTGTCGTGACCTGCACCTCCTACAATCCATGGTTGGCGTATGCCTGCTCCTGAGGAATTAGCGGTACCTGATACTCGTTGCTTCTAGCGTAGACGACGAGGCCTTCACGGGGCTCCTGGAAGAGTTCAACTTCTGGCATCTAGTCCCCCCGGCTTGGGCCGAGGAGCGAGCCTTGTTCGTCCTCATGTGTGCACCCTTGGTCCATCATGTGGGGCACGTACTCTTCTGGGGTCGCCACCCCAAAGGCCACGCCGTAGTGCTCTGCGTGCCACGCAGTTCTGCTTGATGTGCCCGCCTGGGGGTGGTAGCGCGGCGGCCCATCGAGGCCGCGGGTTGTGGCGAGTCCTTCTTCGATGGCCGGGGGCAGAGGCAGCGCCGCTGCCGGCCCAGGGCTGACGGCCTGGCCGGCGTTGGGGTGGCCTTGGAGTCCACTTTGGGCCGCACGGGCGTGCATGGAGCCCCCGTGCGGGCTACCCTGGACCTGAGGTGGGAGTTGGGTGTAGAAGGGGGGAGCCCCCAAGGCGGCGAAGCCCAGGAGCACTCCCACTCGCTCTAGCAGCACGTCGTGACCGCCTTCCAGCAACCTGCACTGCAGCAGCTCTCGGGCCACGGTGAGCGCGGCCCTCGAGTTCGCCTGTTCCCGTCAGGTGTACGGCGCCGTGGCCGCAGCGTGGTGGGAGGCCCTCGCCGCCGACCGCTCCTGACGCGTCGAGAGACCTGTCGCTGCCTGTCCGCGCGGCCCGCGGCCCGCAGTGCCCTGCGGACCGCGAGCTGCCTAGGGCGTGGGGTTGCCTGGGGCGAGCGGTTCTGCGTGGGCGGGCCAGGCCGCCCAGGGATCAGGGTTGCCTGCCTGGTCGCCGGACATGATGATGACGATGCGACGGGACGCAATGCGGTAGAAGGTGGATTCCGGCGCACCCCTACCTGGCGCGCCAAATGTCGGATTTCGGGTTCCGGCAGACCCTCTAGGTTCGAACTCTGGGGTGCGCGCGGAGATCTAGCCTTCTACTGCCTGCACCTCACCGCCTCGCTATGATCTAAGCAATCAAAGGAACAACACAAGAGACACAGAGTTTATACTGGTTCAGGCCACCATTGTGGTGTAATACCCTACCCAAGTGTGTGGTGTGGTGGATTGCCTCTTGGGCTGATGATGAACAATACAAGGAAGAACAACCTCGCGAGGGTCTGTTCTTGGCTGGTGCGATGAACTGCCAGGGGGAGTTCAGTCGCTCTCTCTACTAGTTTCCTGGTGATGATCCGATCTCTCTACCTTGTGGATGGCTAGTCCTATTTATAGGCAAAGGCCCTGGGCCTCTTCCCAAATATTGAGCGGGAAGGGCGCCAACAATTGGCCATTTTGAAGGGGAACATCTAGTACACTTATCCTGACTAAAGTTGGTCCTCGCCTGCCAAAGGCTCTGGTGGTGACGCCGGCTTGGGCTCCACGATGACCTCCATCCTGCCGTTCTGCTGGTCTTGGTCTTGTTGCACCGAAATGGATGCCTTTGCTTGATGCTCTCTCCTGCGCTTGCTCCCTTTGCACCAAAGAGGAAAGAAGGACACTGCGTGGGCTGGCGCCCGCCTGGCGCCCTTGGTCATCATGGCTTGCGTCATAGGCACCTCGTGAGGTACCCCGCCTTGATCTCTCCGCCTCCTCGCGAGCCAGCCTGACGAGGTCGTGCCTGAGGAAGCCTCTTGTCGCCCACCCTGCGAGGCTTGGCCCCTCACGAGGGTCTTGAGCTCGTGCTGACGAAGATGGGCCATGCTGGGCCGCCCCTTGAGCCACGCCGCAGGCCGCAGGCAGGCAAGTCTGGGAACCCCCGTTCCCAGAACGCCGACTATTATCTTGCCTACGCCCTCTTTGTTTGATTTAACTGCAAGCCACTATCTCATCTTGCCGGCGGCCGTTTACACGCACCAAGGCCAGACATCAGCTCTAGAGCCTGAGCCGGAACCACCACTAGATCATTATCGTCCATCATCTTATCAGTGGGATCCGAAGCAGATCGTCAGCCAGTAGCAGTATGATGATGCTCCTCAGTACACCGGGGAGAGTAGCCGCGGTCCATGGGCATAGACCAACTTAGGCCAAAAGCCTAAGCTTGGGGGACTACGTATTTCTCACCGACATTACATTCATGTTCACACACTATTCTAGTTGCCAGTGCTCATACGTTTTCATTGTACTATCCATGCTAGTTTAATTTCTTTTTCTAGCTTTCTTCTTGTGTGTTTGATAAACCTTAAGAAAAACCAAAAAATAGTTAGTTTAATTTCCATGCTTATAGTAGTAATTAAAAGAAAACCCAAAAAGATTTCTCGTTCTTCTTTTGCTTGTTGGGAGCTTTCCCTTGTAAATAGTTTTATTTCTTTTCTTTCCTTTGGGGGTCGAGAGGAGAAGACCATAATGAAAATGTTTAGTGGCTCTTATATGCATGATTGCTGATTTAACCAAGAGCCCATATTACCTTGTCTTCTCCCTTGAATTAAATGCTTGCAGATTCTAGCTTAGTCCAATGCATGTGCACTATTATTATTATACACACCGTTCGGTCGTGCAAGTGAAAGGCAATAATGATGATATATGATGGACTGGCTGAGATGAGAGAAGCTGGTATGAACTCGACCTCTCTTGTTTTTGTAAATATGATTAGTTCATTGTTCCTGATTCAGCCTATTATGAATAAACATGTTTGCAATGACAATTAGAGATTATAGTTGCTTATGCCATGCTTAATTAGCTATGAGTTTATAATGGTTTACCTTGCGTGCCAACATGCTATTAAAATGGTTGTGATGTGGTATGATAGGGTGGTATCCTCCTTTGAATGAATTGAGTGACTCGACATGGCACATGTTCACGCATGTAGTTGAAACAAAATCAACATAGCCTTCACGATATTTATGTTCATGGTGGATTATATGCTACTCATGCTTGCACTCGGTGTTGATTAATTTTAATGCATGTTCATGCCTGCTGTCGCTCTCTCAGTTGGTCGCTTCCCAGTCTTTTGCTAGCCTTCACCTGTACTAAGAGGGAATACTGCTTGTGCATCCAAACTCCATAAACCCCAAAGTTATTCCATATGAGTCCACCATACCTTCCTTTATGTGGTATTTATCTGCCGTTCCAAGTAAATTTGTATGTGCCAAACTCCAAACCTTCAAATGAAATTCTGTTTTGTATGCTCGAGCAGCTCATGTATCAACTAGGGCTGTCAGTATCTTCCATGCTAGGTGGGTTATCCTCAAGAGGAGTGGACTCCGCTCCTCATTCACGACAAAATGGCTGGTAACTGGGATGCCTAGTCCCAAGATCAAAAAGATCAAAGCAAATCAAAATAATTAAACAAAATCTCCCCCAGGATTATTGCTAGTTGGAGGCACCCGTTGTTTCGGGCAAGCCTTGGATTGATGCTTGTTGGTGGTGGGGGAGTATAAACATTACCATTCTGTTGGGGACCCGCCTATAATGTATGTAGCATGGAAGATATCGAGATCTCATAGTTATTGCATTGACAGTGAAAGTATGCCGCTCAAAATGTTATTCATCTCTATTTTAAAATCAAGCTCTGGCACCTCTACAAATCCTTGCTTCCCTCTGCGAAGGGCATGTCTATTTACTTTTATGTTGAGTCATCACCCTCTTATTAAAAAGCACCCGCTGGAGAGGACCGCTGTCATTTGCATGCATTACTGTTAGTTTATATTGGGTATGACTTGACTGGATCTCTTTTACCATGAAGTACAATGTTTAGTCAGTCCTTGATCTTTAAAGGTGCTCTGCATTTATGTTTTGTGGTCTCAGAAAGGGCTAGCGAGGTACCATCTTGTTATATCATATTACGATTGTTTTGAGAAAGTGTTGTCATCTGAGATTTATTATTATTGCTCGCTAGTTGATTATGCCATTGATATGTGTAAACATGAGACCTAAGTGTTATTGTGAATATGGTTAGTTCATAATCTTTGCTGAAAACTTGAATGTTGGCTTTACATATTTACAACAACAAGAGCAAAGAGAGTTTGTAAAAGTTTTTCTTTATCACTTTCAGTTTGTTAACTGAATTGCTTGAGGACAAGAAAAGGTTTAAGCTTGGGGGAGTTGATATGTCTCCGTCGTATCTACTTTTCCAAACACTTTTGCCCCTTTTTTTGGACTCTAACTTGCATGATTTGAATGGAACTAACCCGGACTGACGCTGTTTACAGCAGAACTGCCATGGTGTTATTTTTGTGTAGAAATAAAAGTTCTCGGAATGACCTGAAAATCCACGGAGCAATTTTTCAGATTTAATAAAAAATACCAGCGAAAGAATTAGTGCCAGGGGGCCCACACCCTGTCCACGAGGGTGGGGGGCGCGCCCCCTCCCCCTGGCGCGCCCCCTGCCTCGTGGGCCCCCTGGACATCCACCGACCTCAACTCCAATTCCATATATTCTCTTTCGTGGAGAAAAAAATTAGAGAGAAAGTTTCATCGCGTTTTACGATACGGAGCAGGCGCCAAGCCCTAATCTCTCTCGGGAGGGCTGATCTGGAGTCTGTTCGGGGCTCCCGAGAGGGGGATTCGTTGTTGTCGTCATCATCAACCATCCTCCATCACCAATTTCATGATGTTCACCGCCGTGCGTGAGTAATTCCATCATAGGCTTGCTGGACGGCGATGGGTTTGATGAGATTTACCATGTAATCAAGTTAGTTTTGTTAGGGTTTGATCCCTAGTATCCACTATGTTCTGAGATTGATGTTGCTATGACTTTGCTATGCTTAATGCTTGTCACTAGGGCTAGAGTGCCATGATTTCAGATCTGAACCTATTATGTTTTCATGAATATATGTGAGTTCTTGATCCTATCTTGCAAGTCTATAGTCACCTATTGTGTGTTATGATCCGACAACCCCGAAGTGACAATAATCGGGATACTTCTCGGTGATGACCATAGTTTTAGGAGTTCATGTATTCACTATGTGTTAATGCTTGGTCCGGTACTCTATTAAAAGGAGGCCTTAATATCCCTTAGTTTCCACTAGGACCCCGCTGCCATGCGAGGGTAGGACAAACGATGTCATGCAAGTTCTTTTCCATAAGCACGTATGACTATATTCGGAATACATGCCTACATTACATTGATGAACTGGAGCTAGTTCTGTGTCACCCTATGTTATAACTATTACATGAGGAATCACATCCGACATAATTATCCATCACTGATCGAATGCCTATGAGCTTTTCACATATTGTTCTTTGCTTATTTACTTTACCGTTGCTACTGTTACAATTACTACAAAACTGCTACTGTTACTTTTGCTACTGTTACCGTTACTTCCATACTACTTTACTACTAAATACATTGCTGCAGATACTAAGTTATCCATGTGTGGTTGAATTGACAACTCAACTGCTAATACTTCAGAATATTCTTTGGCTCCCCTTGTGTCGAATAAATAAATTTGGGTTGAATACTCTACCCTCGAAAACTGTTGCGATCCCCTATACTTGTGGGTTATCACTCAGCCATCGATCCTTCGGCGATCCACTGCGGAGCTCTCAATGAAAGCGCTAATATCGGTGTCAAAACTGGAGGATCTCGGGTAGGGGGTCCCGAGCTATGGATCTAGGATTAATGGGGAATAAGGGACGATGAACAAAGTGTTTACCCAGGTCTGGGCCCTCTCGAAGAGGTAAAACCCTACGTCCTGCTTGATTGTATTTGATGTATGTTATGATTATAGAGTAGATCTACCTCGAGATCAAGCGAGCTAACCATAAGATGATGAGGTGATGGATGTAGCTCTAGCCCTAAAGACTAAAACCCCTTGGGTTATATAGACACCAGTAGGGTTAGGGTTACAAGCGATCGGTTACAAAGAAGGGAAGATCCTGCCTAATCCACTACAAAAAATTACATTTCCGTGATGATGCGTGTTTGTCATAGCAGGTCACGTTTTCTGTCATGCATGTACATCCATGACAATTTTATGACAGAATCAAGATAGTCATATCTGTGCTATCATAGAAGTGTTCCATGACAATACCAACATTATCATCACGGAAGTGTTCACTTCCATGACGATAAATGACGCTTCATGGAAGTGCTTTCGTCAAGGGTAACCAACACGTGGCATCCACCATAATGGATCGCCGTTAAGCTATCGGGTCCGGTTTTGGATCTGATAACCCGTTAACAGCCTGGACCAATGGGGATTTTTCACGTGTAAAATTCTCATTGGCCGAAGGAAACATGTGTCAGCTCGTTATTGGGTCTGATAGGCACCTATGATATGTGACACGTGTGACGGCCCAACACTGGCCCATTTAGCTTACAAAGGCCAGCCCGTTTGACTTGGTCAAAAGCTAGCGGGCCGACCCATGAAAAGCATGTTAATAGTTTGTTCGCATATAGCCCATTTTACGGCCCGGTAACTCACGAACCTTCAGGGCCTTCTAGAAATGGGCCCAACAATGTCATGTGGGCCGTTGAATATAACACCAGCCCATTTCACTTTGGTCCCATGTATGGCCCAGGACGTCTTTCGGCCCATATGAGGCCTTTCATATCTTTGGGCCCTTTAGTGGCCCAGGGTGACTTTGACCCATAATGAACATTAAGTTTCTTTGTACCCATTAACGGCCCATGATTCACATGGGCCGTTTCAACCCTGTGTTAGCTTTCGGCCTACTAACGGCCCAGACGTTCTTGGGCTCCTTTCTGTCCCTCAATTACTTCCGGCCCGTTACTAGCATGTTCCCCTAACGTGCCAAATTCGGCCCGTGGTTAGAATCAACTCGTTTGTGGTGTGTTAAACTATTGCGTTGTTTCCAGCCCGTCCTATATTCTTGCCCTTGAACGACCTGTTATGCATGTGATAGAATTAAGCCTTTGCTATCTTCCGGCCTATTAACGACCCGTTACCATGCTGGCTTGATGCCAATTACGCCCGTTTACAGCCCATGAAGGCCCATTTATCCGATGGCCTGAGGCCCACTGATTCTATGGCCCGTTGGAGGCCCATTTATCCGATGGCCCATAGGAGGCCCATGGATCCTATGGCCTATAGCAAGCTCAAGGTTACCATGGTCCGTGTATGGCCCATGGTTGTTGCGGCCACTAGCAAACCAAGGAAAAAAGATGACTAGGAAATAAATAAGCAAGAAATTAACACTAGGCTATTAAGGCGATTACACAGATTACATCCACTGGGCATCAAAGTTCCCCACCAGTGCAAATATAGGGAACACCCTACACTATACAAAAATGGCTTGCTGTTTTCTTGAGCCGGCGGCTGCACGTTAAGAACGAATTTTGTATCGCAACAAAACAAACTACAACCACAAAACAAAAGGAAGCTTGGCATAAAAGTTAACAGTCCGGCAGGTAAATGCACCACCACAAGTTCAGAAGCTCAGTTCATTTGACCTGATTGTTACGTTTTCATGTTGTATTGTCTGATGGAGCACCATAACCTTCGCCTTCATTTCTCCTAGGCTCCTAAACAACATAGCAAATGTCTGATAGTCTGGTTTCAAAACCATGCATATCTTGACGACATCGAACAATGGTTGTCCTTGTTTCATAAAGGGTCTCTATTAGGGAATGGACTTATGTCTGAAGCGCATATATAACATTGTTTTGAGCTTGCATATCTTGATCATGAGGCAGTTTGGAAGAGATTACCTTATGATAGGAAACTTAGAGGTGAATCTAGTTAACCTGGTAGTCATGGTAGCTAACTTCAACGGGATTTTTGATGATAGGGAGGCATACAACACAATCTAACTAGAAGTCGCTTTCCTATAACACTAAAGTTTCATTTGTAGCACCAAAAATTGCTCATGGGAAATAGTTTTTCAAAAAAATCACAACTTCGAAATATCACAACTCCATTGCACTCACCACGCAACTCACGTATACTCTCAACCTGACTTGGTATCCAGACAAAGAAAAACCACATATGGAAAAGCCTAAGTTCACGTTGATGGGGCTATTGAAGGAAAACGAGGACAAGAAACTTTGAGATTGTTATGCACTCGAGTAGCACACAAAAAAGGTCTGCAGCTTCTGGTGTGTTTTTATGCAATTGCAGACCATTCATTAGGCAACTCATGTGTGTTGTCCATTATTATAAATCAAGATTTCAATGATTTTTGTAGGCAACTCATGCTAAACTACAATTTGCGTAGTTTTGTGTGCAACTATTTGATCCACCCCTATGAAACTTCTCATCGCCCCCCTATGCAACTTCTCATCTCCCCCACCCACTAGAACTCATCCTCACACTCTGGGCAACTCATGTTCATTGTCTGAGCAACTCCTGCTCATCCTATGAGCAACTCTTATATTCGCCAACCTCTCGCCTGCTCTCCTCTCCAACCTCGCACATCACATGCACGATAAAATATTTAAAAGTGAAAGAACTCTAGGGTTACTACTTTAGGCAAAAAAGTGGTCATCGATCACACAAAACTTATGTTATTTTGCAGGCAACTTCATGCAAAAAATTTGAACAACTTGCTTAGATTTGTGGGCAAACTCTCTGATACGCCCCCTATGCAACTTCTGACCCCCCCAAGCAACTCGATGTCACACTGTGAGCAACACCTATTCATATTGTGTGTACACAATTATACATATCTGCATAGAGCGATTGCTCTAGCAAAATCAAATGAAACTGCCCCCTAGCATAATTCACACAACTTTTTCTAGCATGATCGAAAAGCAACTATCCCTAACAAAAAATTCAATCAACTGTATTACCAAAAACACAATGCAAAACCGTTCTAACAAAAACAAAGAATTCTCCTAGCAAAACCAAGCAACTGTCCTAGCAAATCCAAGCAACTACATTACCAAAAAACAAAATGCAAAATTGTCCTAGCAAGTCCAAGCAACCACGTTAGCAAAAACACAATGAAAAATGTCCTAGCAAATCCAAGAAGCTGTGTTACCAAAAAACAAAACGCAAATTGTCCTTGCAAAACCAAGCAACCGTCCTAACCAAACTATGAAACTGCATTACTATATGATGCAACTCTTCTAGAAAATCCAAGCGACTGCTTTGTCCCCCATGATTCACATAATTGCCTATCTATTGACTGCAAATTGTCCCAGTGATTTAAACAAAAGTGTCCCTGATTGCCTCTCTATCCTCCCTATAATCCCATAATGGCCTCCAATGTTGTGTACATAATTTCCCAACGAATTTGATGGGAAAAAATGCTGCCCATGTACCAATCTCCCTTGTTGTCCAACGGATTTGTATGAATTTGATGGGGAAAATGGGTGCCACCCATGCTTACCTTCCTGTAGTGAGGCCCCCCTTGAGCTGCAATGTCCTCTCCACCCTTGCTCTTGGAGATGCTCACCGCCAGTGAGCTCTTTCGGTGGCACAAGAATGCCCCTTCAATTAGTAGCGGGCAACAATGCATCCAATATCAAAGGCAAAATCATGAGGTTTATACGAAAAAGTTTCACTAGCTTCGCATCTTCATAAGTTTCAGGATAAGTGTTTATATGAACTAGTTAAACATATAAGGTTTCTCAATTATCATTTGCATACTACTAGTAGTATGCAATTGTAGACATAAGAGCATCAGCATAGAAAGTTGCACATATGACATGCATCTGGAAAAGGCCCCTGGTTTGAACCATGGAGACAATCGATCAAGCATATAGTGTGCACCCATGAAATTTACAAGAAATGACTGTGCTCACACCTTGGAGACGAAGCCGAATTCTAGAATGTTTTTGCTTAGAGCACCCAATGTACTAGATTGAAGGGGGGGGGGCATCATGTCAATGAAGGTGTCCCTCGCCGCCAGTCCTGCCCCCGCATGCAATCCAGGGTCGCTATCTAAAACCTAATTGCAGGTATGACATAAGCTTAATTGCAGGTATCAAAACCTTTAGATATTGGCCAAGCTATGGTCTTGTCAATGTTTCTGCTCATGATAATCGGGCAACTGGATAGTGTTTTAGGCAACTGTATGGTTGATTAGGGGCAACTATGTTATCATTTTATTATGCATAAAAAAGGATCCAAACTATGAGGGAAATTAGGATACCTTATTTTTTGCCTTTTTACTGCTTTTCTTCCGTGGTAGTTCTTCCAAAATCACACCGAGTTTTATTTATGGTGCTTTGTGATTTGTGGCCTAGAGGTGTTCTATTCTACTTCAAAGTTGCTCTATTGTCATTGCACTGTTGCTCTATCCCTACTAAAACCTTCAACAAGTAGGATGATGATGTCTTCGTTCTGCAGGAAATAACTAATCACCCCGTACAACTATCCAAGATCTTGTCCAAAAAAATACGTAGATAAAAATGTTACTAGGCATCTCCACTCGACAACATGCCAACTACTCTGAAGTGAAAGACTAGGGCACATATGTTTGGCGCAAAGTGCTTAATACAACTAGCTAGCAACATCCCAGGGGTTGCATTCAGAAAAGAAAGAAGAGTGGCACAACTTGAGGCCCGAGCTATGTGATAAAGGAACTGAATCTTTGTGTGGTCGTTACCCTGTTGTAGCTGCATGACGGCTTTGGATGCCCCTAGCACACAACAACTTGTAGGTTCTTCTGCAATACATATACATCATTTGTTCCAGTTAGTATGACAAAATAGCTCAATTGCACTGCAGTTGTCCAAATGAAATGGTAAAACTTGTTACTTAGAACACAATTGCAACTACAGAAGCATCTCAAGTCTTCTAAGATTTTTGGTCAGCTAAACCAAGGACATGGATTGTTTCATGAGAGCTCCAGTTGCAAGCGCAGGTCATAGTAATCTATCTATCAAACTAGATGACGAGATAGAGAAGGGGAGGGTCGTACACATTGGGGTCGGCTGAAGCTCGAGAGCTGGTCGGCGGTAGCGAAGCGGAAGCTGCAGTTCCCAGGCCTCTCTACGTTACCATAGGGTTTCCAGTGACACGACCAATGCAGCATTGTGATAGACATGCCTAGATCAGGGCGCTCCCATGGGATCAGACGGCGGGGGAGAGCAGCTGGCGGTGATGGCAGGGGAGGCAAATCATGCTCGCAAGAGGAGCATGTACGTACCTTGATAACATCGAAGAAATAGGCATCCTCAACACTGCCGCCACCCCTGCTGCCGGCATAGCTCCATCTCCGAGAATGGGGGAGGAGGAGACAGGGCACAACTGCTTGATAACCCACAAGTATAGGGGATCGCAATAGTTTTCGAGGGTAGAGTATTCAACCCAAATTTATAGATTCGACACAAGGGGAGCCAAAGAATATTTGTAAGTATTAGCAATTGAGTTGTCAATTCAACCACATCTGGAGATTAAATATCTGTAGCAAGGTGATCAGTAGCACAATAGTATGATAGTTTTGATAGCAGTAGTAACAATAGCAGTGGCAGTGGTAACGGTAACAACTGTAACAGTTTTGTAGCAGTTGTGACATTAGCAATAGCAATAGTAACTTAGCAAGAACAATATGTGAAAAGCTTGTAGGCATTGGATCAGTGAATTCATTGGATGATATTCATCATATATCAGTCATAACCTAGGGCGACACAGAACTAGTTCCAGCTCATAAATATAATGTAGGCATGTATTCCGTAAATAGTCATACGTGTTTATGGAAAAGAACTTTTGCATGACATATTTTGTCCTACCCTCCTGTGGCAGCGGGGTCCATAAGGAAACTAAGGGATATTAAGGCCTCCTTTTAATAGAGAACTAGAACAAAGCATTAACACATAGTGAGTACATGAACTCCTCAAAATACAGTCGTCACCAGAAATTATCCCAACTATTGTCACCTTGGGGTTTACGGATCATAATAAGCAATAGGTGCATATGACTTGCAAGATCAGATCAAGAACTTAGATATAATGGTTAAAACATAAACGGTTCAGATCTCAAATCATGGCACTTGGGCCCTAGTGATAAGCATTAGGCATGGCAAATCCATAGCAACATCAATCTCAGAACATAGTGGGTACTAGGGATCAAACCCTAACAAAACTAACTCGATTACATGATGAATCTCATCCAACTCCTCACCAACCAGCGAGCCTACAAAGGAATTACTCGCTCCCGGCGGTGAGCATGATGGAATTGGTGATGGAGGATGGTTGGCGATGACGAAGACTGAAGATCCCCCTCTCCAGAGCCCCGAACGGGCTCCGGGTCTGGCCTCCCGATGAAGAACATGAGGTGGCGGCGGCTCTGTATCGTAAGATGCGAAGAAACTTCCTCTCCTATTTTTTTTAGAAAAATAGGATTTTATAGTGTCGGAATTAGGGTCAGCAGGGCCTTAAGGGCCCCACCACCCACCAGGGCGCGCCGGAGGGGGGTGCTCTGATATCTTGTGGGCAGCTTGGCCCCCCCTCCAATGGGTCTTAGTTCCAATATTTTTTATTTATTGCAAAATAATTCTCCAAAAAGTTTCGCCCAAATCCGAGAACTTCTATTTCTGCACAAAAAACAACACCATGGTAGTTCTACTGAAAATAGTGTTAGTCTGGGTTAGTTTCATTTAAATCATGCCAATTAGAGTCCAAAACAAGAGGAAAAGCATTAGGGAAAGTAGATATGATGGAGACTATCAACTCCCCCAACCTTAACCAATTGCTTGTCCTCCAGCAATTCAATTGGCAAACTCAAAGTGATAAAGAAAAACTTTTACGAAGTCTTTTGTTCTTGTTTACATATATATATATATATATATATATATATATATATATATATATATATGCTTAAATAGCACCCAGGTTTTTGATACGTCTCCAACGTATCTATAATTTTTTATTGTTCCATGTTGTTATATTATCATTCTTGGATGTTTTACAATCATTTTATAGCAACTTTATATCATTTTTTGGACTAACCTATTGACATAGTTGTTGGGGAACGCGGTAATTTCAAAAAAAATCCTACGATCACGCAAGATCTATCTATGTGATGCATAGCAATGAGAGGGGAGAGTGTGTCCATGTACCCTCGTAGACCGAAAGCGGAAGCGTTATGACAACGTGCTTGATGTAGTCGTACGTCTTCACGATCCAACCGATCCTAGCACCGAACGTATGGCACCTCCGCGATCAGCACACCTTCAGCTCGGGGACGTCCCTCGTACTCTTGATCCAGTTGAGGCCGAGGGAGAGTTCCGTCAGCACGACAGCGTGGTGATGGTGATGATGAAGTAACCATCACAGGGCTTCGCCTAAGCACTACGATGATATGACCGAGGTGTGTAACTGTGGAGGGGGCACCGCACACGGCTAAACAATGTCAACTTGTGTGTTCTAGGGTGCCCCCAGCCCCCGTATATAAAGGAGCAAGGGGGAGGCCGACCAGCCCTTGAGGTGCACCGAGGGGATGAGTCCTCCTCCTAGTAGGAGTAGGACTCCTCCTTTCCTAGTCCAACTAGAAGGGGAAAGGGGGAAGGAAGAAGAGGGAGAGGGAGAGGGAAAGAGGGGCTGCGCCCCCTCCCCTAGTCCAATTCGGACTCCCCTTGGGGGGGGGGTGCCACCTCCTAGGCTGCTGCCCTCTCTCTCACCTAAGGCCCACTAAGGCCCAATACTTCCGGGGGGGGGGGGGGTGTCCGATAACCCCTCCGGCACTCCAGTTTTCTCCGAAATCACCCGGAACACTTCTAGTGTCCGAATATAGCCGTCCAATATATCAATCTTTATGTCTCGACCATTTCGAGGCACCTCGTCATGTCCGTGATCACATCTGGGACTCCGAACTACCTTCGGTACATCAAAACTCATAAACTCATAATACGGATCATCATCGAGCGTTAAGCGTGCGGACCCTACGGGTTCGAGAACTATGTAGTCATGACCGAGACACGTCTCCGGTCAATAAAAAATAGCGGAACCTAGATGCTCATATTGGTTTCTACATATTCTACGAATATCTTTATCGGTCAAACCGCATAACAACATACGTTGTTCCCTTTGTCATCGGTATGTTACTTGCCCGAGATTCGATCGTCGGTATCTCAATACCTAGTTTAATCTCGTTACCGGAAAGTCTCTTTACTCGTTCCGTAATACTTCATCCTGCAACTAACTCATGAGTTACAATGCTTGCAAGGCTTATAGTGATGAGTATTACCAAGAGGCCCTAGAGATACCTCTCCTAAACACGGAGTGACAAATCCTAATTTCAATCTATGCCAACCCAACAAACACCTTCGTATACACCTGTAGAGCACATTTATAATCACCCTTTTACATTGTGACGTTTGGTAGCACACAAAGTGTTCCTCCGGTATTCGGGAGTTGCATAATCTCGTAGTCTGAGGAACTTGTATAAGTCATGAAGAAAGCTGTAGCAATGAAACTAACACAATCATAATGCTATGCTAATGGATGGGTCATGTCCATCACAACATTCTCCTAATGATGTGATCCCATTCATCAAATGACAACACATGTCTATGGTTAGGAAACATAACCATCTTTGATTAATGATCTAGTCAAGTAGAGGCATACTAGGGACTATAGGTTTTGTCTATGTATTTACACATGTACTAAGTTTCCGGTTAATACGATTCTAGCATGAATAATAAACATTTATCATGAATTAAGGAAATAAATAGTAACTTTATTATTGCCTCTAGGGCATACTTCCTTCAGTCTCCCACTTGCACTATAGTCAATAATCTAGATTACATAGTAATGATTCTAACACCCATGGAGCTTTGGTGCTGATCATGTTTTGCTCGTGAGAGAGGCTTAGTCAACGGGTCTGCAACATTCAGATCCGTGTGTATCTTGCAAATCTCTATGTCCCCTTCTGACACTTGATGATGGATGGAATTGAAGCGTCTCTTGATGTGCTTGGTTCTCTTGTGAAATCTGGATTCCTTTGCCAAGGCAATTGCACCTGTATTGTCACCAAATATTTTCATTGGACCCGATGCACTAGGTATGACACCTAGATCAGATATAAATTCCTTCATCCAAACTCCTTTGTTTGCTGCTTCTGAAGCAGAAATGTACTCCGCTTCACACGTAGATCCCGCCACGACGCTTTGCTTGGAACTGCACCAACTGACAGCTCCTCCATTCAATAAAAATACGTATCCGGTTTGCGACTTAGAGTCATCCAGATCAGTGTCAAAGCTTGCATCGACGTAACCATTTATGACGAGCTCTTTTTCACCTCCATAAACGAGAAACATATCCTTGGTCATTTTCAGTTATTTCAGGATGTTCTTGACCGCTGTCCAATGCTCCACTCCGGGATTACTTTGGTACCTCCCTGCTATGCTTATAGAAAGACATACATCAGGTCTGATACACAACATTGCATACATGATAGAACCTATGGCTGAAGCATAGGGAATGACTTTCATTTTCTCTCTATCTTCTGTGGTGGTCGGGCTTTGAGTCTGACTCAGCTTCACACCTTGTAACACAAGCAAGAACCCTTTCTTTGACTGATCCATTTTGAACTTCTTCAAAACTTTATCAAGGTATGTGCTTTGTGAAAGTCCAATTAAGTGTCTTGATCTATCTCTATAGATCTTGATGCCCAATATGTAAGCAGCTTCTCCAAGGTCTTTCATAGAAAAACTCTTATTCTGGTACACCTTATGCTATCCAGAAATTCTATATCATTTCCAATCAACAATATGTCATCTACATATAAGATTAGAAATGCTACAGAGATCCCACTCACTTTCTTGTAAATATAGGCTTCAGGCTTCTCCAAAAGTCTGTATAAAACCATATGCTTTGATCACACTATCAAAGTGTTTATTCCAACTCCGAGAGGCTTACACCAGTCCATAAATGGATCGCTGGAGCTTGCATACTTTGCTAGCACCCTTTGGATCGACAAAAGCTTCCGGTTGCATCATATACAACTCTTCTTCTAGAAATCCATTCAGGAATGCAGTTTTGACATCCATTTGCGAAATTTCATAATCATAAAATGCAGCAATTGCTAACATGATTCGGACAGGCTTAAGCATCGCTACGGGTGAGAAAGTATCATCGTAGTCAACTCCTTGAACTTGTCGAAAACCTTTTGCAACAAGTCGAGCTTTGTAAACAGTAACATTACCGTCTGCGTCGGTCTTCTTCTTAAAGATCCATTTATTTTATATGGCTTGCCGATCATCAAGCAAGTCCATCAAAGTCCACACTTTGTTCTGATACATGGATACCATCTCATATTTCATGGCCTCAAGCCATTTCGCAGAATCTGGGCTCATCATCACTTCCTCATAGTTCGTAGGTTCATCATGGTCTTGTAACATGACTTCCAGAATAGGATTACTATACCACTCTGGTGCGTATCATACTATGGAATACCTACGAGGTTAGGTAGTAACTTGATCTGAAGCTTCATAATCATCATCATTAGCTTCCTCACAAATTGGTGTAGGAATCACAGGAACTGATTTCTGCGGTTAACTACTTTCCAATAAGGGAGCAGGTACAGTTACCTCATCAAGTTCTACTTTCCTCCTACTCACTTCTTTCGAGAGAAACTCCTCTATAAAGGATCCATTCTTAGCAACAAAGATTTTGCCTTCGGATCTGTGATAGAAGGTGTACCCAACAGTTTCCTTTGGCTATCCTATGAAGACACACTTCTCCGATTTGGGTTCGAGCTTATCAGGTTGAAGATTTTTCACATAAGCATCGTAGCCCCAAACTTTAAGAAATGAAAACTTTGGTTTCTTGCCAAACCATAGTTCATAAGGTGTCGTCTCAACGGGTTTGAATGCAGCTATCTCTAAAGCATAACCCCAAAATGATAGCGGTACATCAGTAAGAGACATCATAGATCTCACCATATCTAATAAAGTATGGTTACGACGTTCGGACACACCATTTCGCTGTGGTGTTCCAGGTGGCATTAATTGTGAAACTATCAAATGCTGTCTCAAATGAAGACCAAACTCGTAACTCAAATATTCTCCTCCACGATCAGATCGTAGAAACTTTATTTTCTTGTTACGATGATTTTCCACTTCACTCTAAAATTCTTTGAACTCTTCAAATGTTTCAAACTTATGCTTCATTAAGTAGATATAACCATATCTGCTCAAATCATCTGTGAAGGTAAGAAAATAACGATACCCACCATGAGAATCAATACTCATTGGACCGCATACATTGGTATGTATTATTTCCAACAAGTCAGTAGCTCGTTCCATTGTTCCGGAGAATGGAGTTTTAGTCATCTTGCCCATAAGGCACGGTTCGCAAGCACCAAGTTTCTTCATGCGCTTTATACCGATATGACCTAAACGGCAGTGCCATAAATAAGTTGCACTATCATTATTACACTTCAATCTTTTGGCTTCAATACTATGAATATGTATATCACTACTATCGAGATTTAACAGAAATAGACCACTCAGCAGGGGTGCATGACCATAAAAGATATTACTCATATAAATAGAAGAACCATTATTCTCTGATTTAAATGCATAACTGTCTTGCATCAAACAAGATCCAAATATAATGTTCATGCTCAACACTGGCACGGAATAAAAAGTATTCAGGTCTAAAACTAATCCCGATGGTAGATGTAGAGGTAGCGTGCCGACCGCGATCACATCGACTTTGGAACCATTTCCCACGCGCATCGTCACCTCGTCCTTAGCCAATCATTGCTTAATCCACAGCCCCTATTTTGAGCTGCAAATATGAGCAACATAACCAATATCAAATACCCATACGCACATGAGACAAACACAAACATTTCACTTCAATCAATTCAAACAAGGGCATACAATGGTCTAAGTATCATTACAAAAGTGCTTGGACTATACTATATACATGGGGAAATACTACTACTGATATGGTGGTCGACTAGAAAAACTGATCGGTCAAAGACTCCATGATATCTACTCCAGCTTCATCAACATAGTCATCATGACTATCGTCAGGGTCTGAGTCGGTGTCGTCGATGATGATGTAGTTCTCCGGGCAAGTGGAATCATCGTCATCTCCTCCTGGCGCGGGGTCTCCCATGAATACTCCTAGCTTCTTCTTTAGATCATCATTCTTCTCCACGAGTATCGTCATTTCGTCCTTATATCCCTCGCGTGTAGACTTGAGTTCTTCCTCTAGCTCCGTGATCCTGGTCATTGCCTTCTTCAAATCTATCATGCCTACGCACATCTGGTTCTCCTGGCGTCAAATGTGTTGGTTTAACTCCTGGATGAAAGCTGCAATAGATCTATCCTTCCTAGTGCTGATCATCTCCCATTGCTCATCTCCGCGCCCACAAATCGGGTAGATCGTATCCTTGAGATCCTTGTGATAAACTTATCCAATGCGTCCCATGGTGATGTGGGCTGCCATGCTCTTTCCTAGACTCTAGGTTGGTGCATCAAAGGAAAACTCTATGGGCTCAGTGATTGGCATAAACGTCCTTACTGGAACTTGAACTCGAATCATCCAACACTCCTCTTCTGGTAGAGTGGCGATGCAGGTCCCGGTGAAGCTTGGTACTCCGATGTTCAGGTATCTGGTGACTTCCTTCAAGTGGCGTCCGAAAGGTGTATCTTCATCCGGTTGTGTGAACTTGTTCCTTGCATCCGCCATCCTAAAGAGTAGAAAAAGGAGATGAGTCAGAAATGAGAAGAGAGTAGTGATCTAGGGCTTTAGCTTAGTGGCCGTGTCCTACAGTCAGTGTGTGCTCTGATACCATCTTGTAGCGATCAGACCTCAAACAGTCTGATCTCTGTGCATCGGTGTCATCCCTGGATCGGTAATGCTCACACGCATAGTACTTGAAGGATTTATAACAGAGTAGCAATCACACACTTATTACACCGAATGTCTCAAAAGAGAACGTATTACAATAAATATGGCTTAAGGCCATCTAAGTACGATAACAACGAAAGGCTTGGAAGATAAAGTGAGTCCATCAACTCCAACGACATCACTGAGTGAAAGATCACGACCTAAGGCACCTTACTCGTCGTCTGAAAAGTCTGCAACATGAACGTTGCATCCCAAAATGGGTCAGCACATGGAATATGCTGGCAATGTAACACAAGAGAGTAATGAACAGAATAATGCTATCACTACATGCATATATGGCTGGTGGAAAGCTCTATGGTTACTGTTTTGCATAAACCCAATTTTTCCCTACAACAAAGGAATAAATTTTATTTAACTATCATGGTGGTTGTTAAACATTGAGAAGGTTCACCCAACTCAATCCCAATTAAGCATCATCATTAAACCCAATCAAATTATATTAAGAGTGATGAGATCAACATGATAATCCAAAAACTAGATACTCAAAAAGTCCATAACCGGGGACATGGATAACCATGATTAGTTTGTACACTCTGTGGAGGTTTGCAAACTTTTCCCCACAAGACTCGAATACATCCATGGTCGGAGAAACGAGACATAGTCTTTCTGAAACAATAACTCTTTACTACGGGTGGACAGTTACACCTACTTTCCCCTACATCTGCTAGCCCACCACTGAAAGAGGTCTTGCAACGTACTCAACTATGCTAGATCATGTAATAGCTTGTGGCTGCACACGGAAGTTTCTAGAATGAATAATCTTATGATCCCTTTGAGCATGGGTGGCGGTCCATAGGAGAATCACACGGTACCCGGGGATTTCCAAAAATACAGGCAACACTAGGTTCCCCAGGTGCCTCAATCCACCAGATGTGTATTAAAGTAGCCACCTTAAGTTAAGCATTAAGTAACAATACTCACATCTATCATGGATACACTCACCCAATCCACATCTATAAGCATAGCATAGCAATATAAGCAACGTAGAAGTAACTCCCAAAGGTTTGAAAATAAACAGGACAATAGGTACTACCTCATCTACTTCCCAAAACCCACATATTATACAGATCCTAACCATGCAATTGTTTGAGGATTGATCTAATGCAATAAAACTGGGCAGTACAGAGATATGATCAAAGTGTTACTTGCCTTGCTGATGATCCGTGAAACCTAGAGACTCGTAGTAGCACGCTTCGCACTCCGGGTACTCTATCGCAAACAAACAAGCATACAATAAGCACTCAACTACAAGCACGGGTAAAACTCAAATAAGAGATCTAACCAGAACTCCGGTTTGCAAATAGAATCAAATCAAACGAAACTACGAAACTCAAACTGCGAAAGAAACAAGCTTCATTTACTAATCTAGACTTAAGTAAAATTTTACAGTAGCAAAAACTTGTTTCAGTTGGTTAAATAGAAAGAGGGCTTCGATACGAAACTCTAGGCGCTTGAAACGCCTGATTCCGATAAACGAGCGAAAAGATAAACTAAAACGAAAATCAGGGCAGAAATCGTGATCGAAAATAATCGCGAAAAAATCCAGTAAAAAGAAAAACTGATGAACAGGCTAACGAACGAACATTCGCTATCCGCGGCTAAAGAGTGAACTCCGTCCGTTAAAATGAACGAACGAACGAGCGTTCGCTAAATAACTAAACCGGAAAAAAGACCGATCTAATCTAAAAAACGAAACTAGGGTTTAAATAAAAACCGATCGGTTTTTACCTAAACTGAAAAAACCCGGCGGTGAATCAGATCGGATCGGTGGCGGCTCCGTTCGACGGGGCGGCGGCTCCGGCGAGGGGAGGTGGGTGGTGCGGGGCGGCGGCGACGGCGACGACGGCGGGGAAGTGCGGCGGCAGCATCGGCGAGGCAAGCGGCGGCGGCTCCAGCTTGGGGCTCCAGGGGGGCCCGAGTTGGCTTTTAAAGAGGGGGGGTGGCGGCTTGGAGGAAGGGCGATGGTGGCGGAGTTGGCGGCGGCTCAGACTCCCTCGAGGAGTCCGGCTCGGGGACGAAGGCGATGACGGGGCAGAGTGGGTCGGCCCGGCTCGGCTGGGCCATTGGCCCAGGCGGGCGCGTGAAGTTTTAAAAAAAATAAGATTCCACCAAAAAATAAATCCTTGCAAAATAAATAAAAATTTAAAAATGCCAAAACAAATTTTCACCATATAAATAAAATATTTAGAATGTGATGAACATTTTCTTGGCCTAAAAATGCAATTTTGAAAACGTGCATTTTTTCTAAATCAAATAAAATTGCAATAAAACCAAATAAAAATATTTAATTGATTTTAATATTTTCCTCTAATATTTCATTTATTTTTGGAGAAGTCAGTTTATCTCCTCTCATATATTTTATTTTTAAAATATTAGTAAAGAAAAATAAGCAAAACCAATTGATCCTCTTTTCAAAATTTGAGAAAACTCAAATATGAAATTAACGAAATCCCCAACACTCTCCGTGGGTCCTTGAGTTGCGTAGAATTTCTAGGATCAAGCAAAAATGCAATAAAATATGATATGCAATGATGATCTAATATATAACATTCCAAATTGAAAATTTGGGATGTTACAAACCTACCCCCCTTAAGATGAATCTCGCCCTCGAGATTCGGGTTGGCTAGAAAATAGGTGAGGGTGATCCTTCCATAGGTCTTCCTCTCGCTCCCAGGTGGCTTCATCCCCGGTATGGTGGCTCCACTGAACTTTGCAAAATTTGATGACCTTGCTACGTGTAACTCGACTAGCAAACTCGAGAACCTTGACTGGTTTCTCCTCATAGGTCAAGTCGCTATCCAATGGAATCGTTTCCAGTGGCACTGTATCACTCAGAGGAATATCGGCCATCTCTGCGTGACACTTCTTCAACTGGGAAATGTGGAATACATCGTGAACTCCTGACAATCCTTCGGGCAACTCCAACTTGTAAGCAACTTCTCCCATACATTCCAAAACTTTGTATGGTCCCACAAAACGTGGTGCTAACTTTCCTTTAACTCCAAAACGCTTAACTCCTCGAAGTGGGGACACTCGAATGTAAACTCTGTCTCCGACTTCGTAAACTGTCTCCTTGCGTTTAGAATCCGCATAGCTCTTCTGCCTAGACTGGGATACCTTGAGTCTATCGCGAATCAGCTTAACCTTCTCTTCAGACTCTTTAATCAAATCTGGTCCAAACAACTGACGGTCTCCAACTTCATCCCATAACAACAGTGTCCTGCACCTCCTTCTGTACAAAGCTTCGAAAGGGGCCATCTTCAAACTGGATTGATAACAGTTGTTGTAAGAGAACTCTGCATAAGGAAAATTGTTGTCCCAACTAGATTCATAGTCTAGCGCACAAGCTCTCAACATGTCCTCCAGAATCTTATTGACTCTCTCGGTCTGTCCATCTGTCTGCGGATGAAAGGCTGTACTAAACTCTAGCCTCGTACCCAAAGTTTCATGCAATTGATTCCAGAACTTTGAGGTAAACTGGGTTCCTCTATCTGATACAATGGTCCTAGGAACTCCATGCAGACATACGATCCTGGTCATGTATATCTTTGCCACATTAGCACTGGTATAAGTGGTATTCGCTGGGATGAAATGAGCTACTTTCGTCAAACGATCGACTACAACCCATATCGAGTCATAGCCTGAGCGAGTCCTGGGAAATCCCGTGATAAAATCCATGCCTAGCTTATCCCACTTCCATTCAGGTATCGTCAATGGCTGTAGCAATCCTCCTAGATTCTGATGCTCTGCCTTCACTCTCTGACATACATCACAAACTGCTACATACTCCACAATATCCTTCTTCATTCTGGTCCACCAGAAACTATCCTTCAAATCCAGATACATCTTGGTATTTCCTGGGTGAATCGAATACGGCGAATCATGGGCCTCTTACAGAATCAACTTCCTGATCTCCGGGTCATTGGGCACATATACACGGTCGTCAAACCATAAGGTATCGTGCTCATCCTCCTGAAATCCCTTAGCTTTTACTTTGCTCATCCTTTCCTTTATCTCGGCAATCTCCTTGTCCTCTTCTGGGCTTCTCTGATCTTATTCATCAAAGTAGACTGAATCTCCAATGCTGCTACATAGCCTCTCGGAACTATCTCCAAACATAGCTCGCGAAGATCCTCTGCTAACTCCTTGGGTAACTCTCCGGTCATGATGTGTTGGCATGGCTCTTGCGGCTCAACGCACCGGCTACTACGTTAGCCTTTCCCGGATGATAATGCAACCTCATATCATAATCCTTAATGAGCTCCAACCATCTCCATTGCCTGAGATTCAACTCCTTTTGTGTGAAGATATACTTTAAACTCTTGTGGTCCGTGTACACCTCACAATGGTTCCCGATGAGAAAATGTCTCCATGTCTTCAACGCATGCACTACGGCTGCTAACTCCAAATCATGTGTAGCATAATTCAACTCATGGGGTTTAAGCTATCGTGAGGCATAAGAAACAACTCTTCCATCCTGCATAAGCACTGCTCCAAGTCCTCGACGAGAAGCGTTGCAATATACTTCAGAATCCTTGCGTTGATCTGGCAGAATCAACATTGATGATGTAACCAAACGTTTCTTCAACTCCTGGAAAAACTGGCCTCACATTCCTCAATCCATTTGAATTTGGTGTCCTTCTTCAACAACTCCGTCATGGGTTTTGCAATCTTTGAGAAATTCTCAATGAACCTCCGGTAGTAGCCTGCGAGTCCAAGAAAACTCCGGATCTCTCCAACTGATGTGGGTGCTTCCCAATTTGTCACAGTGACAACCTTGGTGGGGTATACTGCTATTCCTTCTCCGAATATAACATGTCAGAGGAATCCAACTTCCTTTAACCAAAACTCACACTTGCTGAACTTGGCATATAACTGATGTTCTCTGAGCTTCCCAAGTACCAAATGCAAATGCTCCTTATGCTCCTCTTCATTCTTTGAGTAAACCAGAATATCATCAATGAACACCACGATGAACTTATCCCAAAACTCCATAAACACCTTGTTGATCATGTTCATGAAATAGGCAGGTGCGTTAGTCAGACCAAATGACATAACGGTATACTCATATAGCCAGTACCTTGTGGTAAAAGCTGTCTTAGGTATATCCTGCTCTCGAATCTTCAACTGGTGGTATCCTGATCGCAGATCGATCTTGGAAAATACCTTAGCTCCTTGCAACTGGTCAAACAAATCATTGGTCATTGGCAGTGGGTACTTGTTCTTGATTGTCACTTCGTTAAACCCTCGATAATTAACAACCATCATCAATGATCCATCCTTCTCCACTAGAAGCACTGGTGATCCCCAAGGTGACGAACTTGGGCGAATATAGCCTTTATCCAGTAACTCCTTAATCTGCTTCTTAATTTCCTCCAAGTCCTTTGCGGGCATCCTGTACGGTCTCTTAGATATTGGCCCTATGCCTGGCAAAAGCTCAATCAAAAACTCAATGTCTCTATCCGGTGGCATGCCTAGCAACTCTTTTGGAAATACATCATGGAAATGCTTCACCACTGGTACTTCCACCTGTACAACTCTTGATAAGGAATTCAATTGAGTCCTCTTTGGCACATGTCGGGATACATACTTGATCTTTCTTCTTTCTGGGGTGGTGAGCAAAATCGACTTACTGGCGCAATCGATGTTTCCTCCATACATCAATGCCAATCCATACCCAGAATCACATCCAAACCTTGCGACTCCAGAATTATTAGGTCTGAGGGAAAACATGCCTACCTATGGTCAATGGCATCTGAAAACATCCTTGGCTTGCCATATACTCCGCTCCTGGCGAGCTTACTAACATAGGTGTTCTAAGTACTTTGGTGGGAAGTTTATACTTATCCACAAATCCCCTTGATATGTATGAATGCGATGCACCAGTATCAAAAAGAACGATTGCAGTAAATGACTTAACCAAAAACTTACCTATTACTGCATCTGGCTGGGCTTCAACCTCCTCCACGTTAATGTGGTTCACCCTGTCCCTTGTTGAAAGGGTTGGGCTTCTTCCCAGAGCTTCCATTGCTATTTCAATTCTTAGCTTTAGGACATTCATTGGCATAATGTCCAGTCTTCTGGCACTTGTAGCAAGTAATATGACTTAGCTCCTTCTTGGCGGGCGTGGCTGGGTTGGAACGGTTCTGTCCATTGCTTCCTCCATTACCATTCCCCTTCTTGGGGCCACTATGGTTATGCGAACTTCCTCCATTGTGATTGTAACCTCCATGGTTATGCTGAAATGGTCCTCCCAAGTTTGGGGTAAAACGAGGCCTCTGCTGGGCTCCGGAATTGTACTTCCCTTGTCCATACTTCCTCTTGCAGTTGTCAATCTGCTGCTGCTTCCCTTCAATCATGAGAGCTCTATCTACCAACTCCTGGTAGTTGTTGAAGGTTGCCACCATCAACTGCATACTCAGCTCATCATTCAGTCCTTCCAAAAACTTCTCCTGCTTAGCTGCATCTGTAGCAACGTCATCTAGAGCATAACGTGCTAACTTACTAAAATCATCCAGATACTGGCCAACTGTGCGCCCTCCTTGGCGCAAGTTGCAAAACTCACGCTTCTTCATGGCCATAGCTCATGCTGAAACATGGGCAGTACAAAAAGCCTGCTGAAACTGGTCCCATGTGACAGTGTTGATGTGGTAAGTGGCTGTGAAATTCTCCCACCATGATGCCGCGGGTCCATCAAGCTGATGTGTAGCAAAATGCACTCTCTCCGCATCTGTGCATCCTGTAGTGGTCAACTCCCTTCCAATCTTGCGGGGCCAATCATCTGCAACTATCGGCTCGGTGCTACTGGAGAACACCGACAGATTAAGCCTTAAGAAATGGGCTAAGTGATCAACAGGTGGTGGTGGTGGGTTGTTGTTGTTGTTCCCCTGATTCTGATTCTAGACTAGTATCTGCATCAATGCATTCTGCTGCTGGATTAACTGTGTGAGCTCCGGTGGGAAAGCAAAACCATTGTCGCGTCTCAGAGGCATCTGAGGGTTTAGAAAAGATGAGAAAATAGAATAGAATGAGGTCTAGAGGGAAAACACTACCCATACGCACATGAGACAAACACAAACATTTCACTTCAATCAATTCAAACAAGGGCATACAATGGTCTAAGTATCGTTACAAAAGTGCTCGGACTATACTATATACATGGGGAAATACTACTACTGATATGGTGGTCGACTAGAAAAAGTGATCGGTCAAAGACTCCATGATATCTGCTCCAGCTTCATCAACATAGTCATCATCACTATCGTCAGGGTCTGAGTCGGTGTCATCGATGATGATGTAGTTCTCCGGGTAAGTGGAATCATCGTCATCTCCTCCTGGCGCGGGGTCTCCCATGAATACTCCTAGCTTCTTCTTTAGATCATCATTCTTCTCCACGAGTATCGTCATTTCCTCCTTATATCCCTCGCGTGTAGACTTGAGTTCTTCCTCCAGCTCCATGATCCTGGTCATTGCCTTCTTCAAATCTATCATGCCTACGCACATCTGGTTCTCCTGGCGTCAAATGTGTTGGTTTAACTCCTGGATGAAAGCTGCAATAGATCTATCCTTCCTGGTGCTGATCATCTCCCATTGCTCATCTCCGCGCCCACAAATCGGGTAGATCGTATCCTTGAGATCCTTGTGATAAACTTATCCAATGCGTCCCATGGTGATGTGGGCTGCCATGCTCTTTCCTAGACTCCAGGTTGGTGCATCAAAGGAAAACTCTATGGGCTCAGTGATTGGCATAAACATCCTTACTGGAACTTGAACTCGAATCATCCAACACTCCTCTTTTGGTAGAGTGGCGATGCAGGTCCCGGTGAAGCTTGGTACTCCGATGTTCAGGTATCTGGTGACTTCCTTCAAGTGGCGTCCGAAAGGTGTATCTTCATCCGGTTGTGTGAACTTGTTCCTTGCATCCGCCATCCTAAAGAGTAGAAAAAGGAGATGAGTCAGAAATGAGAAGAGAGTAGTGATCTAGGGCATTAGCTTAGTGGTCGTGTCCTACAGTCAGTGTGTGCTCTGATACCATCTTGTAGCGATCAGACCTCAAACAGTCTGATCTCTGTGCATCGGTGTCATCCCTGGATCGGTAATGCTAACACGCATAGTACTTGAAGGATTTATAACAGAGTAGCAATCACACACTTATTACACCGAATGTCTCAAAAGAGAACGTATTACAATAAATATGGCTTAAGGCCATCTAAGTACGATAACAGCGAAAGGCTTGGAAGATAAAGTGAGTCCATCAACTCCAACGACATCACTGAGTGAAAGATCACGACCTAAGGCACCTTACTCGTCGTCTGAAAAGTCTGCAACATGAACGTTGCATCCCAAAATGGGTCAGCACATGGAATATGCTGGCAATGTAACACAAGAGAGTAATGAACAGAATAATGCTATCACTACATGCATATATGGCTGGTGGAAAGCTCTATGGTTACTATTTTGCATAAACCCAATTTTTCCCTACAACAAAGGAATAAATTTTATTTAACTATCATGGTGGTTGTTAAACATTGAGAAGGTTCACCCAACTCAATCCCAATTAAGCATCATCATTAAACCCAATCAAATTATATTAAGAGTGATGAGATCAACATGATAATCCAAAAACTAGATACTCAAAAAGTCCATAACCAGGGACATGGATAACCATGATTAGTTTGTACACTCTGTGGAGGTTTGCAAACTTTTCCCCACAAGACTCGAATACATCCATGGTCGGAGAAACGAGACATAGTCTTTCTGAAACAATAACTCTTTACTCCGGGTGGACAGTTACACCTAATTTCCCCTACATCTGCTAGCCCGCCACTGAAAGAGGTCTTGCAACGTACTCAACTATGCTAGAGCCCATAATAGCTTGTGGCTGCACACGGAAGTTTCTAGCACTACAAAAGAAAGACACAACCGTGACATTTTGGGCCGAACAATTTTTTTTCTGTCATACATATGACACTTCTATGACGATAATTGTGACAAAACCCGGTATCATCATAGATGTGGTGGGCTCCTACATCTATGACAAAAAATCATGACAGAAAATGGGCTTTTCGTCCTGGGTGGGCCGGAGACGCAGCTGCATGACATTCTTTGGGACGTCCATGATGGAAAAAACCCTGGTAGAAGCAAGGGCGAGGAAAATTTCGGGGAGTTCCCGGTTACGGTGGGAGGTCGGGGGCCGAGCGATGCGCGTTTCTCTCATACATGTACGCGCGTGTGTGCGAGGCGTTGGGATCTAACTGAACCCGAGCGATTGTACTGCAGGCTACGCGTTATTGAACCCGAGCGATCGATCGATGGCTGTTAACTGAACCCGATTGAGCGCTTCCTTCACTACTGCTGCTAATTGAAGCCGATCGATTAGTTGAACAGTGAGTGTTGTGGGGGGAGGGGGGGTTGGATGAACAGTGAGCGGTGGGGGTGGATGCAGGACCCCGTGGCGTTGCCTCTAGATGAACAGGACGATCCCGTGGAGGGCTGGATGAATAGTAGACGGTGGAGGGGTGCCCGTTGAGGGGTGGTTGAACAGTAGCCGGTGGAGTAGCAGGCGGTGGAGGTTGGATGAACAGGAGCCCGTGGAGGCTGGAGGAGGACGACCGTAGCCCGTGGAGGCTGGAGGAGGTCAACAGTGGAGATGAGTAGTATCCCGTGGAGTCCCATTTTGCGGTACGCCACACCCCTCCCAATGAACAGAACCCCCGTTTCGACCGTAGCGCTGCAACACAAGTCTGTTTCGTCCATTTTGCGGTACACCACACCCCTCCCGATCAACAGGACCCCCGTTTCGACCATAGGAGGTTTGTTTCCTCCATTTTGCGGTACGCCACACCTCTCCTGATGAATAGGATCCCGTTTCGAATGTGGCCGGTCGAACACAAGGCCGTTTCCTCCGTTCTGCAGTACGCCAGGCCTCATTTCCATCGCCTATTCCGTCCAAGCCCTCCCGATGAACACGACCACGCATTCCGTTCCAACCCAGCCGGTTGGCTCCCACGTGTTCCGTTGCCTCCCGATGAACACGACGCATTCCGTTGCCTCCCAATGAACACGACGCATTCCGTTGCCTTCCCATGAACACGATGACGATGCTATTTCTCCATTCTGACCCAGCCATGTACACGAGCCCTGGCCGTACATATGCGCGAGTAGGCGTTCGAGACCCTGCCCGTATGTACGTACGTGGCCGTATTTACTTTCTTGCACCCTGGCTACTCTACGTACGTGTACATGCTACGTGCGCACCTCTACTACGACACATGCGCGCCTCTACAACGACCAGTATGTACGTACACGTTCGCGACCAGAATGACAACGCTACATATGCTTCGACCATGTGGGTCCCGACTGTCTGGCACTTCCTTGCAAGCGAAGACGTAGCTGGTGGGTCCCAGCAGCCAGGGGGGCGAATTGTTTTTTTGCCTGGACGCACTTCCTTGCATGCGAAGATGTAGCTGGTGGGTCCCAGCAGTCAGGGGGAAAAGCTTTTTTCACAAAATACAGTGGCCCGTCCAGTGGGTCCTAGCTATCAGGTGGAGGAATCATTATTTTCCGTGTAATAAGTAGGCACTTCCTTGCTGCGGCCGTGGACCCAGCTATCAGCCTCTCCACGTATAGTCCACGTCCGATGGAAGCTGTTCCTTGACCATGTTGACCACGCCGCGCCGAGAGAACCAGGGCGGTGGACGACAGCGAGGCCTAGGAAGGGGACGATTTGGAGCCGGGGAAGACGCGACAGTGGATGCCCACACGTAGAGGAGTACGAGGGTTCACTGGTTCACTGCGGTGTGAGGCTGTCATCGCCGTAGAATAATATGGGTTGTGGGTGAGTAGAGGGATGGCCTGGCCAGCGGTGGGAGTAGTAGGGGGCGGTGAGGCCTCCACCGCATCGCAGCCGGCCACGGGAGGCAGGAGCACGAGGCACGACCGGCGCTGGTTTGGGAGGCTGGAGCAAGAAGACCAGAGGTTGAAGAAGCACTACGCCCGTTGGATGGACATCGTACGGTCACTAGAGCTAGAATCGTGCATATTGACTAAGCTGACAACGCCCTCCGTCCCCGTCAACTTAGTAGGCCCACAAGCCAGCCTGCCACTATACTGGGTCCCATCTAACAGGGGGAGTATTCCTTTTTTTGTGCGTAATAGGGAGGCACTTCCTTGCGTGCGAAGATATAGCTGGTGGGTCCGAGTTGTCAGCGGCGGTAACAGTTTTTTTCACGAAATACAGAGGCCCTTTCGGTGGGTCCCCGATATTAGGTGGAGGAATCATTATTTTGCGCGTAATAAGGAGGCATTTCCTTGCGTGCGGCCGTGGACCCAGCTGTCGGCCTCTCCACGTACAGTCCACTTCAGATGCATGTCGGTCAATGACCATGTTGATCAGGACGCGCCGAGAGCACCAGGGCGGTGGATGACGGCGAGGCCTAGGAAGGGAACGACATGGAGGCAGGGGAGACTCGGTAGTTGTTTCCCACGCGGAGGGGAGTACGACTGTACGAGGGTTTACTGGTTCGTCTGCCGTCGCCGGAGAATAGCAGTAGGTGTGGGTGAGTAGAGGGATGGCTAGGCCAGCGATGGGAGTACGGTGGGGCGGTGAGGCCTGTGCGGCAGCACAGCCGGACGCGGGGAGGAGGGAGCAGGCAGTCCCGCCGACGCTTGTTTGAGCGGTTGGGGCAAGAAGAGCAGAGATTGAAGAAGCACGACGACCGTTGGATGGACATCCAATAGTCACTGCTTGTGCGTCAACCTTTTTTTAGGAAAGCCTCAAATCTGTGGAAAACAGCATACAACCCATCTGCCGTTATTTCTAATAATTTACAGCCCATTTTCTAATTCTTAAGGTTTTATTGGAGCCCATATTCTTTTTGTTAGCATTACAGCCCATATTATGGCCATGGTTAAAAAATTATACGAAATTTTGCATATTTCGGTGCGGTCCGAACTGTTTTTAATCCCGAAATTTCGACTCGCATTCAAACTGATTTTAAAAATAAATGTATATCAATATAAAATCCAACAAATTCTCCATGCATAAAAATTAATGTAATTAAAAATCTCAAAATGAAAAAAAGATATTTGAAACTAATTGCCGGTTTGATGTGTTTTAAAAATGTACTGCCCATTTCTCATTACTGATGGGCCATTTTCTCGGCGAGCCGAATGAAAGCTCTCCTTGTCTTGAAAGATTTGCAGCCCAACAGGCTTGACAAAGAGACTTACTTGGCAAAAGACAAAAAAACTGGGCTGTGGCCATGGACCCAGCTTTCAGCCTCTCCACGTACAGTACTCTTCCGATGGAAGTCGTTCCTTGACCACGTTGACCACGCCGCATGGAGAGCACCACGGCGGTGGACGACGGCAAGGCCTAGGAAGGGGTCGATGCGGAGCCGGGGAAGACGCAGCAGTGGAAGTCCGCGCGGAGAGGAGTACGAGGGTTCACTCGTTCGGCTGTGGTGTGAGGCTACCGTCGCCGCAGGGCCTGGCCAGCGGTGAGAATAGTAGGGGGCGGTGAGGCCTCCGCGGCAGCACAGCCGGCCACAGGAGGCAGGAGCATGCGGCACGACCGGCGCTGCTTTGGGCGGCTAGAGCAAGAAGACCAGAGGTTGAAGAAGCACTACGGCCGTTGGATGGACATCATATGGTCACTGGAGCTAGAATCGTTCATATTGACTAAGTTGACAAAGCCCTTCGTCCCCGTCAACTTAGTAGGCCCAGAAGTCAACCTCCCACCAAGGTGGGTCCCAGCTAGCCGGGGGAATATTCATTTTTTTGTGCGTAATAAGGAGGCACTTCCGGTGGGTCCGAGCTAACAGCGGGGGGAACGTTTTTTTTCGCAAAATACGGTGGCCCGTCCGGTGGGTCACAGCAGTCAGGGGGAAATGTTTTTTCGCAAAATACTGGTGGCCCATCCGGTGGGTCCCTGCTGTCAGGTGGAGGAATAATTATTTTCCGCGTAATAAGGAGGCACTTCCTTGCGGCTGTCGTGGACCCAGCTGTCAGCCTCTCCACATACAGTACTCTTCCGAGGGAAGTTGGTCGTTGACCACATTGACCACGCCGCGCCAAGAGCACCACAGTGGTGGACGACGGTGAGGCCTAGGAAGGGGACAACACGAAGCCGGGCAAGACGTGGCAGTGGATGCCCACACGGAGAGGAGTACGAGCGTTCACTGGTTCGACTACAGTATGAGGCTCCCGTCACCGCAGAATAACAGGGGGTGTGGGTGAGTGGAGGGATGGTCTGGCCAGTGGTGGGAGTAGTATGGGGGCGGTGAGTCCTCCGCGGTAGCACAGCCGACCATGGGATGCAGGAGCAGGCAACACGACCGGCGCTGCTTTGGGCGGCTGGAGCAAGAAGACCAGAGGTTGAAGAAGCACTATGGCCGTTGGATGGACATCATACGGTCACTGGAGTATTGACTAAGTTTACAAAGCCCTCCGTCCCCGTCAATTTAGTAGGCCCACAAGTCAGCCCAACAATATGGTGGGTCCCAGCTAGTAGGGGGTATTCATTTTTTAGGTGTAATAAGGAGGCACTTCCTTGCGTGCGAAGATATAGCTAGTGGGTCCGACCTGTCAGCGGGGGGAACATTTTTTTTGCAAAATACAGAGGCCCTTCCTATTGGTCCTAGATGTCAGGTGGAGGAATCATTATTTTCCACATAATAAGGAGGCATTTCCTTGCGTGCGGCCGTGGACCCAGCTGTCAGCCTCTCCACGTACAGTCCACTTCCAATGGATGTCATTCATTGACCACGTTGACCAGGCCGCGCCGAGAGCACCAGGGCGGTGGACGACGGCGAGGCCTAGGAAGGGAATGCCACAGAGCCAGGGAATACTCGGCAGTTCTTTCCCACGCGGAGGAGTACAAGGGTTTACTGGTTCGTCTGCCGTCGCCGGAGAATAACAGCATGTGTGGGTGAGTAGAGGGATGGCTAGGATAGCAATGGGAGTACGGTGGGGCCGTGAGGCCTGTGCGGCAGCATAGCCGGCCGCGGGAGGAGGGAGTAGGCAGTCCCGCCGGCACTTGTTTGAACGGCTGGAGCATGAAGAGCAGAGATTGAAGAAGCACGACAGCCGTTGGATGGACATCCAACCGCCACTGCTCTCGTGTGTTGACTAAGTTGACATGGCGTTGCGTGTGCGTCAACATTTTTTTTGAAAGCATACACGTCTACCTATAGTAGGCGCACAATCAACCTCAAATCTGTGGAAAACAGCATACAACCCATCTGCCATTATCTCTAATAATGTACAACCCATTTGCTAATTCTTAAGATTTTTTTTGGAGCCCATCTTCTTTTTGCATATTTCAGTGTGGTCAACTGTTTTTAATCCAGAAATATCGATTCACATTCAAACTATTTTGAAAAATAATTTATATAAATATAAAATCCAAATAATTGTCCACGCAGAAAAATCAATGGAATTTAAGATCTTGTAATAAAAAAATTGAAACTAATTCCCGGTTTGATGTGTTTTAAAAATGTACAACCCATTTCTGGGCAAACCGAATGAAACTCTCCTTGTCTTGAAAGATTTGCAGCCCAACAGGGCCGATAAAGCAAGTAGGCCTTGTTTGGGTATTTCTTTAAAAAAAATAGAACTCGGCTAGCCATTTTTAGCAAGAAAAAACACAACTGGGCTCATGATGTGGTAAACATAAATAAAACCCTGGCTAGACGGGCCACATCCCCCGCACAGCCCCGTTGTTACCCTGATCCGTCCTAAAACTAGTATAAATAACAACTGCTTGTTCCTAAAAAAACTGCGCGACTTGCTGGGTCCCTGTTGTCAACCACTCGTATTGTAATTCTCTCGTTTATTGACTACGTTGACAATGGCGTGAGCCCTAGATGTCCAACCATTAGGAGGAACCATATGTTTGGGCTTGTAATATAGAGGCACTTGCTTGCATACTGCCATGATGCTGGTGGGTCCCTACTGTCATCCTCTCCACGTACAGTCATCTCCTTGTTCCTCTCGGTTGTTGACGATGTTGACAACGCAAGAGGGTGGCACACCATGCACGGCGAGCGAACCAAGGCCGCAAGGAGGATGACAACGGTGAGGCCTCGGATGGAACAAACAGGAGCCGTGGAAGATGCGCCAGTCCAGTCGCAGGCGGAGGGGAGTACGAGGGTTGACTGGTTCGGGCGCGGGTGCGTGGTGGGGCTGACGTCGCCAGAGAATAACAGGACGTGTGTGGGAATAGAGGGAGGGACTGGCCAACGTTGGAGGGTACGTATGGTAGGGAGGCGGAGGCGCAGCCAGCCATGGGAGGCGGGAGTAGGCGGAGCCGACAGGGTGGTTTGGTTTGGGCGGCTGGACGAAGAAGAAGACAAGAGATAGAAGATACACGACAGATGTTGGATGTCAATCCAACGACTGGTAGGCAGAATCATTTGTTGACTGGCTAGTAAGTCGACACCACCTTGGATAGGCTATTTCCTCGCGGGTCCCAAATGTCAGAATCCAAATCCTTCACGGTGATGCAGCCTTTCCTATGAAAAATTTACAGCCCATTTGATGTGCTAGTTCGAAATAAGTTTGTGGGTGCTGGTGGGGGCTAATCACTTGGCTTTTGTAATGCACAGTGAGCTCAAGCAGCCGGCGAGAGTGATGTTATTTCCCTTGGTTGGGATTTGTTACAATATTTCACTCAAAATTAAACGAATGGCAAGCCATTTGCCTTGTTTCAAAGAAAAATGACAGTCACAGCCGAGTTGAAAAGGGCAGGAACATCTAACTCCAGCTTACAAACTATACAAAAGCACGAGGGTTAATTGTTCATCAGGTTTACAAAAAAAACCCAGATTGAAAAGGGCAACAACATCTAACTCCAGCACTGTTTTCGGCAGTCATAGTCAAATGGATCGGTCAGGTCCATAGAATGAACATCCTGGGTCATAAAATTTACTGGATTATGACCACAATATGTTGTAAATAGAAGCCCGACACGTTCAGAAGCTCTTTTGCCCACCTGAAACTCCTTTTTTTGCTCTTCGAGATACCCATCCGTCAAAACCATGTTGCTAATAAACTTAAGCTTGATGGATAATAGTAACCTCGCATTGAGCAGGAAGAATGTGACAAATCTTGTGTTTGAATGGTTGGCTACATATCGTTCTGGCGTTATTGTCTTCAATCGAATCTCATGAGAAGTGAGAAAATCCCGATGCTTACGAATCCACCAATTGGTTATAACTTTCTTACCCCGTCCTGTTGCCTAAATAGACATGAAGATTGAAAACAGTTATGGTCTAAAAGAAGAGTGTCAAAAGAGCAACAACTGAACGGTTAATTCTAGTACACTATATGAGGGCTTCCAATGTGCGTGAAATTATCACATTTATACAACTTCTCCAGACATGGAAAGCATTGCAGCAAGCCAATAATCTTGTTCAGATCAAAACTATTCATTTGGATATATAAGATCTTGACAGAATCCAGCACCATTGATAGGCCATCCATGGACAAACTCTTCATTGAGCATAGAACATAATATTAGTACAAAATGTGTACTCCAAGATGATATATAACTTATGCGCAGAAATTTAAAATGCAGCTTATGGTTACAAGTGTAGATGATAATATAAAGTACCAGAAGAACTGTGGAGCCAAACACCATATTGAAATGAGCACAAAGATCATGTATTACACCCAAGGTCTCTAGTTTAGTCACAGAGAGGACAATTATTTGCAACGGTGAATAACTAGATCAAGGATCAACCTTTGAACTGAAGGGGCATCCTGGATGATGAGCTGCCTTCCGTCAAAAGAAATTCCAATTCTTACAAGGTTAGGCGACTTTATTTGGAGACAACCGATTCTAACTGTGGAAACAAGCACCAAGCACTCCAGGGCAGGGCAACTGGAGTGGATGATGCTATGCAATGAGGCCTCCGATATACGAACCCGCACAAGTGAAAATTTCTTGAGAAATGGGAGTCGAAGGTTTAGTACCAGATTGTCTGGTAGGTAGCATAGTGCAAAGGTGGTGGTGTGGAGAGAGGAGGAAAACCGCAAGATGGACATCGGTGCTGAGGGCACAAGTTCATGGCGTTCGGTATGTGGTATGTGATTTCCAGGGGAATAGTAGAACTCAAGAGGCTGTAGTTCTATGAATTCAGGGGATTTCAGCCAGGCGTCCACCGTGCAGGGCATGGTATGCTTGCTCAGGTAGCATGACGGGATGCAGAGGCTTTGAACGGAGCCCTAGTGGGAGTAGATGATGGCTCTGGGGATTTCAAAATCATTGAAGAGAGATAGCTGACGATAGTCGAGATTAAGGGGCACGACGCGCCATAGAGGGCGCCACCGAATTGAGAGGACTTGGGTGCGGCAGCAGTCCTTGGTGGGGAGAAGTGAGATGATCTCCCCAAGGACGGCGTCCGGGAGATCGCTGATGCGGTCCACCTGAGATTCTACGGGTTCCTAGGATCCGGTGGGGGCGGGGTCGCCGCTTCTCCCACTGCTGCCGGGTGCGGGATCTACAACAGGCGTTGCCGCTGGCGGGAGCCTCATCTTCTTGGCACTGGGGTCAGCCGACTCCATTTTCCTCGAGGGTGTCACGTCGCCCTCACGCATTTGAGCAGAGTAACGAATGACGAGCCTAGTTGTAGTGCGAGCGAAGAAGAAGGGGAGATGGGGGTTTTCGGTAGGAGTGAGGAAGAAGGGGAGCTGGGGTTTTCTGTAGGAGTGAGGTGAGTAATTTGGGGGTACGAGTGGAGCGAGCTGACGTGAGGTGGGTGGGAGCAAGGAGGAAGAAGAGAACCCAGGTTTTTTGGGGGGGGGGCGGTGTGCTGGGTGTGGTAGCGCCTCTCATTCAGTAAATATATGGGCTTTTGAATTGATTTAATATTTACTAGTGTGGATGGGTTGTTTTGTCTTGGGCCCAGAGAAACAATTACTAGTAGTACAGTGGAGACACTCTATAGCTACCCAGAAAAACAATTACTACTAGTACACTGGAGACACTCTACCGCCTTTGGCTCCTCCTAGGTCATTGAAACGTCTCCCTCTACTGAATGCCGTTATAATTTTGTTCACCGACATGCGGGCCATGCAGCGTGCGGGCCCAAATGCCATCCACCAAATTAGAAGGCAGTATGGAGGCGGAGAGTCACCCCGGTCATAGCGCGGCAGTAACGAGCTGTCATATCACAAAACCCCACCTCCCTGCAGTCTAAGTTTGACGGAAAAAGCAACCATAATTTTCACTCTTCGCTGAATCCCCTTCTCCCTCACCGTCTTCAAGAAAGCACACTCGCATCTGCCACTGTTCTTCTCTCCCAACGAAGGGAAGGTAAGCGGACCCATGATGTTGTATATTTTCATTTAGAGAAAAAAAAGAACTTTTGCAAAGCAGTAACCGATCCTCACTCTCTTTTTTGTTTCATTGTCATTGCGATTGTGTTTTCCTTTCAGTGGTCTCCTAGTATTCGTCAGTTTCATGATGGACCAAGGAGAACCAGGCAAAGATCTGTCGATATTGGAGCAGACGCGGGTGGCTGATCCCCATGAGACTGAGAGCTCCAAGAAGATGGAGGCAGCCACCGAGCCGACCCCAGATACGCTCACGGCCACTACTGAGATGGTCAACGCCCCGTTTGAGGTTACAGCCCCCGTGGCACTTCAGGAGCAGTTTTCCCCCTTCGAGGATGTCTCCCCCCCCCCCCTCCGCTGAGCCGCCCAAGGTGATTTCCTTCTTTGCTGATCTCGATTGTGTTTTTTCATCTAAGTATGTGGTGATTAATAATGCAAAATTTTATTAGCTTTGATGCCCTGCTATACATAGTGATTTGAATAACTTGTGTTTCTTATACTGAAAAGTAATTCCGAATTTGTTTTTGTTTCAATTAGAGCCCTGATGCAGACAAGGATTGTGTGGTTGTACATGTCACTCGCTATGAGGCAGATGACCTGAATATACGCACTGGGAAAACAAAGTTCTTAGGCTATTAGATCCTGGAAGCCATTTGCGGTTATACTAATGAAGAGTTGTATTCCAGCCTCACTGTTGTTAGGCATGTTGTCCAGGGTGTACTGAAGCACAAGAAGTTCAAAGCTACTCCTTCATTTTTGAGGGATACTATTCTTTTCAAGCTTACGCAGGAAGATGACGTGGCATGCCTCCACAAACAAGTTTATTAGTGGCAAGGCCACAAGGTTGTCTTCATGAAGGTTCACAAGATTGAGCTGTTGCGGGACGTCCTCGATGATGTTCATGGCAAGGTCCGTCTTGTGTCCAGCCCAAATTAGATCGAGGCATGAAGTAGTTGCCCAGGCTAGTGTTTAATAGTAGTTTGGATTGTGTCTAATTATCCGAACCTTGCATGTTATCGACCCCTCTGGGGCTAGTACTCTGTTTGAATCCGTCTATGTGAACTGCTGCTACTTTTGTGTGCTCGTGAATCATGTGAGAACCATCGTAATTGTTGCCGAAACAGATGTGTCCTCACTAGTTTTTTCATGAATATGGCATGGTAAGACATAAGTTGTCACGGTTTATCATATGAGCAGTGTGTGTTTTGATGAAAAAGAGCACTCGTTCGAGAACTGTGCACCAACGTATACATAAGTACTTGTAAACACTGTTGGTGCTACCCCACTTGTAAGCAGTTGTGCAAAACACATCACATTGGCTCAGCTCGCTTCAACACTAGGCTATCGACCAGCTAACAATCAACAATCTGCTGTCTGACATATAAGCAACTATGTATCTTGTTACAGTGGTTCATGCAGTTAATTGAGGCCATAATATAATAAATTCCAAACGTTCACACGCTAGTCCAGTGCTCATGTGGAACACTCACATTAAACTCGTCTTCATAAAAAACTTGAAAAGCATAAGTTAAGCAATTTTATACATCTCAATGATTCATAAAACATATCAAACATATACTAGTTCACAGCAAAAGACAAAGTTGTGGGAAGGTTTACAAATCAGGAAAAAAGAAGCAAGGCTTCTCTGAGCAAAGGGCCTCCCGGCAGGCTTAAATTTCTTGGAGTTTACTCTGGTTTTTTCTTGTTGCCACCATCGAGGGTTAGGTTCTCTCATTCCAGAATAACCAATTATAATTGTGGTCTCAGCTGGAATGCTGAACTGAACCATGCCGTGTACTGACCAGGTGAAATTCTTGTGCATTCCACTAAATTTAAGCACCATTATTTGTAGAAATAAGCAGACCACAATGCCTCTTGTCCACGCACCTGTCCAAAAAACCGCCGTGCAGTCGTGCCAGCTAGTCCTTGGTCCATGGATGAACTGGTAGAAAGTGCATTCCGGACTAGGATGCAGTTGTTTTCGCTCGTCCCTGCACTGCGAATCAGGAAGTAAAACGTACAAATCATCTTATTTTAGATTGCGTTGGTCATTCTACCTTAGTTACTACCAATGTAGGGATACCTTGAAGACGGGAGGTTAGACGACGGCAATGAGGGATAGCCATCTCATTTTGCGCAGTTGTACTAAAACTGAGGTGTGTGCTTTTGATTGCGCAGATAGAAACGATACGGAGACAGACATCCCGAAACGATATGGAGACAGAAATCCCTGTTTGTGCAAATACGAAATACAGTTATTTAAACAGTGACAGATATTTGCAGTGGCATATGATTAACAGCAGCATCTATTGTGTTATAATTGGCACTAGATTGATAGTATGAAGAGTCCTTAAGTAAGTAGCATCACACCACATCAACAATGCCACTAGATTAACATGCAAAACAATAGCATTAGTATTACTGCCATGAGAGTAGCACATGCTCAGTAAATGTGCAATCAAATTCGTGCAGTTCCACTGGGATGAAGCAATGTTAGCGGTGTAAGATTTAAGTGTAACTGCAAAAACACAATTCATGGGAAATAAAGCAAGATGGAAGCACTTCATAAATTGGTGGTGGCATTGCTTCAATTTATCGACGGCACTAGACCATTACTTATAGTGACATTAGGTGGCATTGCTTAATGCTTCATGTGATTTTACATTAGCGGTAGCGGTATGGGCATAGGGACAGCAGGTATCTACTACTTTCCCCCGTTTCCTCTTAGAACCAAGTCCTAGATTCATGCTACAACTTCCCCACTTTCTTCCTTGTTTGAACCAATGCTTAGAGTCGACTGTATGAACTAGCTTTACCTCTAATAATAGTAGAAGTCTAGGTGGCTTTGGAACAGCGGACGGAAGTAGAAAAGGATCCACATGAAGGGAGCTGGGGCAGTAGAGCAAGGAAGGTTTCGAAGGAATATATACCCGAGGGTCGTCGGCATGTGGCAAAGACGGCGTTGGGAGGCCGCATCTTGGCCACAATACCGTAGGGAGGAAGAAGGGGTCGGAGGCCCTCCCGAGCCGACGCTCTCTCGGAGAGAACGACACGGCCGCCGATCGGGACGCGCGGGCAATCGTTGGTCTCCTCCCTTGCTGCCGACGACAGCGTGAACGATGCACCTACACCCCTGCCCCGGTCGAGGTTGTCCGGCCGGATTTGTGACCAGCCGTGAGCTAAGAGAGAGTGTGGCCACCTATGTCTTTCTTACATCTAGAGAGCATGAGAGAGTGAACGAGAGGAACCCTAGTAAAGCAAGCGCTAAGGCTCCTGCTTTTATATATAGTGGAGTGATTTTGTTGTAACAGCTTCAAAAAAATGCGCTCCTACGTGTACCCGCGAGTGGGTGTGAGAGAACTAGTGCATGCGTGCACCACCTCTCTTCATGAGAGTACAATATACTATACCCAAAGAACATTCACCGCAAGAGTAATAGTGTAAGTGTGTGACGTGTGAGCTAAAATAAAATGTGCGTGCCGTCTTTTGTTGTTTAGAAGTTCTGCGAGAGGACTCAGGAGAGTCGTGACTCGTGAGGGTGCATGTGCGTGAGAGAGAGGGGGCACGTATCAATGCAATGCATGTGTCCATAAATCATTATCCGAAAAACGTTCGCCACAAGCCTTTTCCTGATGAACGCCGTAAGAACCATTAGATCGGCATCCGACAGTGTCAGTTTTTCCATGCCATTTAACAGATCAGCCACTCCTCCTACACACAAATCTTCCACATGAGTGTTAGCAACTGTTGTATGCTCCCGCCGTTCCGAAATGCAGTGCATATAGCTTTATTGAAAATTCGAACCTCCCATACTTTTACCGAGTTTTCGTGTACCAAATTGCACATGTAGAATACCCTGTATATATCATTTCATTCATCTTAGAGAGGTAACTATAAAGATGGTGAGGAATCTACAAAGAAAGACCATCGTATCACCCGCAGCAATTTCAACCATCCTTTAGTGTCGAGGAATGTCATAGGAACTCTATATGATAGGATTTTTATAGGATTTTTTCCTTTAGAGCCAATTGGTTCATAGGAATAGATTCATATACTCCACATTTCAAAGCAAATAAACATGATATATTTCTATAGGTTTAGAGCCACTTGGTTCATATGAACGGATTCTTATACTCCCTTAATTTCAAAGGAAAATAAACATTAGCATATATTCAATAGAAAAGTTCCTATGATATGAACCAAATTACATATCTTTTCTAATCCCTCCTCATAGGAATTGAGATACATGTCAGCTCTAGATTCAATAGAAAAGTTCCTACAATGTGAACCAAATGACATCTCTTTTCCAATCCCTACTCATAGGAATTGAGATGATCCATGTCATCTCTTTGCCTACAACTTCCATGTATACATCTGCTATTCCTAAATAGCTAGTACAACCCACTACACTACAAAAAAAAGACACATCCATGACATTTTGGGCTGAACGAAATTTATTTTTGTCATACATATGACACTTCTATGATGATAATTGTGACAAAACCCGGTATCATCATAGATGTGGTGGGCTCCTACTTCTATGACAAAACATCATGACAGAAAATGGGCTTTTCGTCCTGGGCGGGCTGGAGACGCAGCTACATGACATTCTTTGGGCCGTCCATGACAGAAAAACCATGGTAGAAGCGAGGGGGAGGAAAATTTTGGGGAGTTGCCAGTTACAGTGGGAGGTCGGGGGCGGAACGATGCGCGTTTCTCTCGTATGTACGCGTGTGTGTGTGCGAGGCGTTGGCTCTAACTGAAGCCGAGCGAGGCGTTGGGCTCTAACTGAACCCGAGCGATTGCACTGCAGGCTACGCGTTACTGAACCCGAGCGATCGGTCGATGGCTATTAACTGAACAGGATGGAGCGATTCCTTCGCTACTGCTGCTAACTGAAGCCGATCGATTGGATGAACAGTGAGCATTGCGGGGGGGGTGGATGAACAATGAGCAGTGGCGTTGCCTCTGGATGAACAGGAACCCGTGGTGTGGAGGGCTGGATGAATAGTACATGGTGGAGGGGTGGCCGTGGAGGGGTGGCCGTGGAGGGGTGGTTGAACAGGACCCTGTGGTGTGGAGGGCTGGATGAACAGTAGACGGTGGAGGGGTGCCCGTGGAGGGGTGGTTGAACAGTAGCCGGTGGAGTAGCGCGCGGTGGAGGCTAGATGAACAGGAGCTCGTGGAGGCTGGAGGAGGTCGACGGTAGCCCGTGGAGGCTGGAGGAGGTCGACGGTGGAGATGAACAGTATCCCGTGGAGTCCCGTTTTGCGGTATGCCACACCCCTCCCCCCCGTTTCGACCGTAGCGCTCCAACACAAGTCCGTTTCGTCCGTTTTACGGTACGCCACACCCTTCTCGATCAATAGGACCCCTGTTTCGACCGTAGGAGGTCCGTTTTGTTCGTTTTGCGGTACGCCACACCCCTCCCAATCAACAAGACCCCCGTTTCGACCGTAGGAGGTCCATTTCATCCGTTTTGCGGTACACCACACCCCTCCCGATCAATAGGACCCCATTTCGACCGTAGAAGGTCCGTTTCGTCCGTTTTGCGGTACACCACACCCCTCCGGATCAACAGGACCCCCGTTTCGACCGTAGGAGGTCCGTTTCCTCCGTTTTGCGGTATGCACGACTAGGCGTTCGAGACCCCGCCCGTATGTACACATACGTGACCGTATTTTCTTTCCTGCACCCTGGCCGCTGTACGTACGTGTACATGCTACGTGCGCGCCTCTACTAAGACACGTGCGCGCCTCTACTACGGCACGTGCGCGCCTCTACATCGACCAGTATGTACGTACACATTCGCGATCAGGATGACAATGCTACGTACGCTTCGACCAGGTGGGTCCCGACTGTCAGGCACTTCCTTACCTGCGAAGATGTAGCTGGTGGGTCCCAGCAGTCAGGGGGGCGACTCGTTTTTTTTGCCCGGACGCACTTCCTTGCGTGCGAAGGTGTAGCTGCTGGGTCCCAGCAGTCAGGGGGGCGGATTGTTTTTTTTGCCTGGACGCACTTCCTTGCGTGCGAAGGTGTAGTTGCTGGGTCCCAGCAGTCAGGGGGGCGAATCGTTTTTTTTGCCCGGACGCACTTCCTTGCGTGCGAAGGTGTAGCTGGTGGGTCCCAGCAGTCGGGGGGCGAATCTTTTTTTTTCGGACGCACTTCCTTGCGTGTGAAGATGTAGCTGGTGGGTCCCAGCAATCAGGGGGGCGAATCGTTTTTTTCGGACGCACTTCCTTGCGTGCGAAAATGTAGCTCGTGGGTCCCAGCAGTCAGGGGGCGAATCATTTTTTTTGCGAAATACGGTGGCCCGTCCGGTGGGTCCCCGATGTCAGGTGGAGGAATAATTATTTTGCGTGTAATAAGGAGGCACTTCCTTGCGGCTGCCATGGACCCAACTGTCAGCCTCTCCACGTACAGTCCACGTCCGATGGAAGTCGTTCCTTGACCACGTTGACCACGCCGCGCTGAGAGCACCACGACGGTGGACGACAGCGAGGCCTAGGAAGGGGACGACGTGGAGCCGGGGAAGACGCGGCAGTGGATGCACACGCGGAGAGGAGTACGAGGGTTCACTGGTTTGGCTGCCTTGCCGTCGCTGCAGAATAACATGGGGTGTGGGTCAGTGGGTGAGTGGAGAGATGGCCTGGCCAGCGGTGGGAGTAGTACGGGGCGGTGAGGCCTCCGCGGTAGCACAGCCGGCCATGGGAGGTAGGAGCAGGCGGCACGACCGGGGCTGCTTTGGGCGGCTGGAGCAAGAAGACCAGAGGTTGAAGAAGCACGACGGCCGTTGGATGGACATCATACGGTCACTTCAGCTAGAATCGTTTATATTGACTAAGTTGACAAAGCCCTTGGTACGTCAACTTAGTAGGCCCACAGGCCAGCTTCCGAAACAGTGCGCCCCAGATGTCAGGGGGATGAATCATTTTTTGGGCGGGTGAAGCTAGAATATCCGAGATTGAAGAAGAATCACGGCATCCGTTGGATGGACATCCAACGGCCACTGCTGCTAGAACCGTGTGTTGACTATAAGTTGACAAAGCCTTGCATACCCGTCAACTCTGTTTTTTTAGGGGACGCGTCAACTTAATAAGGCCAGAAGTGTGTGGCAGAGAACTTATAGCCCATTTGAGATTTGTAAAAATGTGTAGCCCATTTTTGAATTCTAATGGAATTTACTACAGCCCATTTACAGTTTGTTAAAAGTACAACCCATTTCAACCAACCGTTCGAAACAGAATTCAATAAAATTTCCCACATTTTGATGGGATCCGAATATTTTTATCCCGAAATTTTAGTCAGATTAAATACAATTTCAATATAAATTTATATTGCATAAAAATTCAACGAAACATTCCGCTCGCAACAATTAATGAAATTAAAATTTTCAATATTCCAAAAATAATATTTTATAAAGTAATCACTGTTTGGTGCATTTTTTTTATAGTTACTACCCAGTTTTTATAATTACATCCCATTTATTATTTCTTAAAGCCCATTTTCTTGTTAAGCCTAATGCATCCCTCCTAGGAAAGATTTGCAGCCCAGCAGGGCGGAGAATGACAACTTGACTTTGCCTAGGTATTCCTAAAAAAGTATAGCTGGGCTAGCCATTTTCAGCTTGAAAAAAATTAATATCTGGGCTAGATATCTGGCCTGGGCTAGACGGGCCACAGCCTGCCCAGTTAAGACCTGCAACGATGTTTTCGTTGTTGTTCAAAGGAGAAAAATTAATATCTGGGGTAAACATCGAAAAACTCTGCAGTGCTCACACCTCAAAAACACAAATACTGCTCGAGCTGCTTGGTCTCAGCTGTCGGCCGCTTCTTGTGCAATTGTCTCGTTTATTGACTACTCCCTCCTTTCCGGTTTATAATGCTCAATTCAAAAATCTCACCAATTAAGGTAGATGGCGAGTGGTGGAATACTTTTTCTAGTTTTGCAAAAGCACCTAATTAATGCTCTTGTTATCCTCAAAAAATTATGTTTATCAATGCATTAATTGCAATGCATGCATGCATAAAGTACATGCATTGGTCAATTTTCTCTTAATACTTGCATGCAATGATTTAATGCACCTTGGAATCTGAACATGTGATGGAAAACAACCAAATTGAGCCTTATAAAATGGAAAAACTAAAATTTTGAGATAAGCCCTATAAACCGGAAAGGAGGGAGTACATAGGTAGAAAATGGTGTGGGACCGTGATGTCAGGAAACCAGGAGGAAGCAAAATAAATTATAGTTATATATATATATATAATAAGGAGGCACTTGCATACGTGAGGCTATGGACCTCGTGGGTCCCCATTGTCATCGTATCCAAGTAAAGTGATCTCCTTGCCCGCGTGCGCTTTCCGCCCGAAATAGTTAGCGCCGGCCGCCCCGCTTCCCGGTGCAGGCGATTGCTCCACCTTCAAACGACACAAGTGCCGCCCGTCCGTCCATCTGCCGCACACATTAATGATACGCGGTTGCCGAGGCGGCTACTCCGGTGACACACGTCCATCCCTCCGCCCGCCCACCATTGCTATATAAACTGCTGTGCCGGCCATAGCCGCAGTCATTCGCATCTGTTGCCTTTCTCCTGTCCACACCACTACTGCCCACCATGGCTTCCTCGTGCTCCACCGCTCTTCGGGACGGGCGGACAACGGACCACAAGGAGATAGCAGCCATTGCTGCCGTCCGACTGGCCGGTAGGCAGCAGGAGGACGACGACGTCTGAGGGAGTCCTGGATTAGGGGGTGTCCGGATAGCCGGACTACCATCATCAGCCGAACTATCATCGGCTGGACTATCATCATCGACCAGACTCCAAGACTATGAGAATACAAGATTGAAGACTTCGCCCTGTGTGCAGATGGGACTTTCCTTGGCGTGGAAGGCAAGCTTGGCGATACGGATATGTAGATCTCCTACCATTGTAACCGACTCTATGTAACCCTAGCCCTCTCCGGTGTCTATATAAACCGGATGGCTCTAGTCCGTAGGACACAACAACAACCATTACAATCATACCATAGGCTAGCTTCTAGGGTTTAGCCTCCTTGATCTCGTGGTAGATCCACTCTTGTAAACATCCACAATATCAATATCAATCAAGCAGGACGTAGGGTTTTACCTCCATCAAGAGGGCCCGAACCTGGGTAAAACATCGTGTCCCTTGTCTCCTGTTACCATCCGCCTAGACGCACAGTTCGGGACCCCCTACCCGAGATCCGCCGGTTTTGACACCGACATTGGTGCTTTCATTGAGAGTTCCTCTGTGTCGTCACCGATAGGCTTGATGGCCTCTTCAATCGACAACGACGCAGTCCTGGGTGAGACTTTTCTCCCCGGACAGATCTTCGTATTCGGCGGCTTCGCACTGCGGGCCAACTCACTTGGCCATCTGGAGCAGATCGAAAGCTACGCCCCTGGCCGTCAGGTCAGGTTTGGAAGCCTAAACTTCACGGCCGATATCCGCGGGGACTTGATCTTCGATGGATCTGAGCCACAGCCGAGCGTGCCGCGCTGTCACGATGGGCACGACCTAACTCTGCCGCCGGACAGCACCTTGGAGGCCGCACATGAATCCGCTCCGACCCATAGTCCGGAGCCGATCGCTCAGATCGAGGACGGATGGCTGGACACCGCCTCGGGAGCTGCAACTTCTACGGCGATGGAGCCGAACACTTACCTTGTCCCGCATAAAGCTCATGACTCCGAGGTGCCGGACTCTCTGCCGGACTCCGAACCTCCTGCGCCCCTGCCAGTCGAATCCGACTGGGCGCCGATCATGGAATTCACCGCTGCGGACATCTTTCAGCACTCACCCTTCGGCGATATCTTAAATTCGCTGAAGCATCTCTCGCTATCCGGAGAGCCCTGGCCGAACTACGGCCAGGATGGTTGGGATGCGGACGACGAAGAAATTCAGGGCCCACCCACCACCCACTTCGTAGCCACCGTCGACGATCTAACCGACGTACTCGACTACGACTCCGAAGACATCGACGGTATGGACGACGATGCCGGAGACTATCAAGAACCAGTGCCTACAGGACACTGGAAGACCACCTCGTCATACGACATATATATGGTGGACACCCCAAAAGATGGGGACGGCGAAGAAGCAACGGAGGCCGATTCCTTAAAGAAACAGCCCAAGCGCCGGCATCAGCGGCGCCGCTCTAAATCCCGCCACAGCAAGAATAGAGATTCCGGCACAGGAGATAATAACACCCCAGAAAGTGCCGAAGACAACCCCCTCCAGCACGATCCAGCGCAGGAGGAGGCAGAAGCAAGCCCTCACGAGAGGGCGGCAGACGAAGAGGTCGAGGATGATAATTACTTACCTCCCTCCGGAGACGAGGCAAGCCTCGACGACGACGAATTCGTCGTGCCTGAGGATCCCGTCGAACAAGAGCGTTTCAGACGCAGGCTAATGGCCACGGCAAACAGCCTAAAGAAAAAGCAGCAACAGCTTCAAGCTGATCAAGACCTACTGGCCGACAGATGGACCGAGGTCCTCGCGGCCGAAGAGTATGAACTCGAACGCCCCTCCAAAAGTTACCCAAAACGCAAGTTGCTCCCCCGACTAGAGGAGGAAGCGTACAAACCTGCATCACCAGCGCACAATACGGCAGACCGACCACCTCGTGGCCGCGACAGAGAGGCGTGCAAGCCCTCCACCAAAACCGTACCCCGGCATCGCTCAAAAAGCATGAAGCCACGGGGGAACGCGCCGGACTTGCGGGATATATTGGAGGACAAGGCAAGACAATCCAGATCTATCTATGGATCACGTGGGCGCCCCAAGACCCACGACGAATACCGTCGCGCCGGATACAACTACTCCGGCCGGGCCGAACACAGCAGACAACGCTCTCTCGAGCTACGTCGCGATATTGCTCAATACAGAGGCGCCGCACACCCACTATGCTTCACTGACGAAGTAATGGATCATCAAATCCCTGAAGGGTTTAAACCCGTTAATATCGAATCCTACGATGGCACAACAGACCCCGCGGTTTGGATTGAGGATTATCTCCTCCATATACATATGGCCCGCGGCGACGATCTTCACGCCATCAAATATCTCCCGCTCAAGCTTAAAGGACCAGCTCGGCATTGGCTTAACAGCCTGCCCGCAGAGTCAATTGGATGCTGGGAAGACCTGGAAGCCGCATTCCTCGACAACTTCCAGGGCACGTATGTGCGACCACCGGACGCAGATGACCTAAGCCACATAATCCAGCAGCCAGACGAATCGGCCAGGCAATTCTGGACACGGTTCTTAACAAAGAAAAATCAAATCGTCGACTGTCCGGATGCAGAGGCCCTCGCTGCCTTCAAACATAACATCCGCGACGAGTGGCTGGCCCGGCACCTAGGACAGGAAAAGCCGAAATCCATGGCAGCCCTCACATCACTCATGACCCGCTTCTGTGCGGGAGAGGATAGCTGGCTAGCTCGCAGCAACAACCTCAGCAAAAACGCTGGCAGTCCGGATACCAAGGACCGCAATGGCAGGTCGCGTCAAAACAAAAACAAACGCCGCATTAACGGCGACAGCAATGAGGATACGGCAGTCAACGCCGGATTCCGAGGCTCCAAGCCCGGTCAACGGAAGAAGCCATTCAAAAGAACCACTCCGGGCCCGTCCAATTTGGACCGAATACTCGACCGCTCCTGTCAAATACATGGAACCCCCGAAAAGCCAGCTAACCACACCAACAGAGATTGTTGGGTATTCAAGCAGGCAGGCAAATTAATCGCCGAAAACAATGACAAGGGGCTACACAGCGATGACGAGGAAGAGACCCGGCCGCCGAACAACAGAGGACAAAAGGGATTCCCCCCTCAAGTTCGGACGGTAAACATGATATACGCAACGCATATCCCAAGAGGGAGCGGAAGCGTGCACTAAGGGACGTATACGCGATGGAGCCAGTCGCCCCAAAATTCAACCCATGGTCCTCTTGCCCGATCACTTTCGATCGAAGAGACCATCCGACCAGTATCCGCCATGGCGGATTCGCCGCATTGGTTTTAGACCCAATCGTCGATGGATTTCACCTCACGAGAGTCCTGATGGACGGCGGCAGTAGCCTGAACCTGCTTTATCAGGATACAGTGCGCAAGATGGGCATAGACCCTTCAAGGATTAAACCTACAAAGACAACCTTCAAAGGCGTCATACCAGGTGTCGAGGCCAGTTGTACAGGCTCAGTTACACTGGAAGTGGTCTTCGGATCCCCGGATAATTTCCGAAGCGAGGAGTTAATCTTCGACATAGTCCCATTCCGCAGTGGCTATCACGCTCTGCTCGGACGAACCGCGTTCGCAAAATTCAACGCGGTGCCGCATTATGCATACCTTAAGCTCAAGATGCCAGGCCCTCGTGGAGTCATCACGGTCAATGGAAACACGGAACGCTCCCTCCGAACGGAGGAACATACAGCGGCTCTCGCGGCAGAAGTACAGAGCAGCCTTTTAAGGCAATTTTCGAGTCCGGCCGTTAAACGACCGGACACGGCCAAACGCGCCCGGAGCAACATCAACCAAGACCACCTGGCACGTTCCGAGCACGCGTAGCAATGCGGCCTCAACCCCAGCCCTCGCACAATTGTAAGACAAACTCTCCGCGTACATAATTACGCCCTGGAGATACCATGGGCATAGGGGGAGAGGCACAACCACAACAGACCCAGAGTGCGGTTCGACCACACCAGGGGCTCCCAAGTGTGTCGCTCTTTTTATCTTTTATTTCTCTCTTTTTTATACAGAACTCTGTCCGGCGGCGAACCTGCCGAACTCATGATGCAACAGCCAGGGAGGGACAAAGGCTGCGACGAACACTCAGGTGGTCTCCATTACGAGCATTAAATTTGTTAAATACACCATTCCGCGGCCTACCCCTGGAGGGAGACGCCTTTAATTCGTCCAATCCCTTGCTTTCCGCACTATTTGTATCATTCCGCACTCATAGCAGATCTTCTCGAATAAAATGCAGCACTTTTTGCCCATAATTGCATTACCTTATATATATATGTTCATTTACGACATGTTGCATCCGTACATTTTGGTACGGCCAAATACACCAGGGGCTTATGTTCCCCGCATTATGGTGTGATAAAGTCCGAACACTTTCACAAGTGCGGCACCCCGAACTTATAGCATTATATGAATCGGCTCCGAATCATGTCTTGGGTCAATAGTTGGGTTTGCCCGGCTCCCATGTTTGGCACCTTACGTTCCGTTCTATCGGCTAAGGTAGCACTGGGAGAACCACTGCGATTGCGCCCCGGTTGAGCCGGGTTAACGCCTCAGTGGAGAAAGCTAAAACTGACTGTCATGATAAGGCGAGAGACTGGTCGCTGTTCGAGAGGTCCTTTCGGGTCCTTAAAGACCTACGCCGCTTCGAGCGAAGTTCCGGATAATGTCCGACGAAGGCGTGGATAGCGCCCCTAATTCGGTCTTCCGAATACTAGGGGCTTCGCCGAAATTTAAAATTATAGAATTCTATGGCTAAGTGAGAGTGTTCAAGCACTATAAGTCCGGTTGCCTTGTTCGTTGTGTTGAGCGCCTCCCTAGATGGACCCAAAAATGGGAACAAGAGTGCTCAAGTTTATCCCGAACACCCCAGCACTCGTGGCATGGGGGCTGAAGCCGACGACTTGCCATCTCTCAGATTTAATAAACGGCCGCACAGAAGGTAATATTTTAAATTAACAAGCGTTGCTTAGCGCATATGAACAAAGTTTTCAGCGCACAGGATAACACATTGCGAATTTACTCAATAATTACATCCCTGGGGCACTCATCCGCAATCTTGCGGGCACCCTTCAGGACAGTCTTATAGTACATCTCGGGCGTACGATATTCCTTGCCCGCTGGTGGCGCGTCAGTGATTAGCTTCTCCGCATCCAGCTTGCCCCAATGCACCTTTGCGCGGGCAAGGGCCCGACGAGCACCTTCAATACAGGCGGAGCGCTTGATAACCTCCACCCAGGGGCACGCATCCACCAACCGTCGCACGAGGCCGAAGTAGCTCCCAGGCATGGCCTCTCCAGGCCACAGCCGGACTATGAGGCCCTTCATGGCCTGCTCGGCCACCTTGTGGAGCTCGACCAGCTGCTTCAGCTGGTCGCTAGGGGGCACCGGATGGCCGGCCTCAGCATACTGAGACCAGAAGACCTTCTCCGTTGAGCTCCCCTCCTCGGCTCGGTAGAATGCGGCGGCATCAGACACGCTGCGAGGCAGATCTGCAAACGCCCCTGGAGAGCTCCGAATTCGGGTAAGTAACACGTAATTTACATTCACATGCTTGCTTTGCATGAAAAATGCCTTACCCGCCGCTATCTTCCTCACCAACTCAATCTCCTGAAGGGACTTATGGGCATCGGCCTTGGCAGTCTTGGCACTTTCGAGAGCCGAGGCAAGCTCGGACTCTCGAGTCTTTGAGTCACGCTCCAAACTCTCATGCTTTTCCATGAGAGCCTGGAGCTCTTGCTGAACCACCGCCACCCGCGCCTCCTGCTTTTCTCGCTCTGCCCGTTCCGCGGCCGCATTGCGTTCGGCCGCAGACACGGCCTCCTTCAGGGTCGCCACCTCGTTCGTGGCCCCTGCAGTACCCATGTTATCCTTGTTATTTTTTGTTGCAACCTAAATCCTTTTCTGTAAGGTACAAGTTCAAAGTGGTGTTACTCACCTTCTTTGTCCTGGAGCTGCTTCTTGGCGCGGCCGAGCTCTTGCTCGGACCGCTCGAGCTCCTGCTTCAAAGCACCGACCTCCGCAGTCAGTGCGGCAGAGGTCAGCAGCGCAGCCTGCAACCCATATTGACATAATTTTTTAGCAACCCTGCGTATATCTTCTTTTTTTCAGATCCTCAGTCCGGCTTTTCTTTCCGAACACCGAACCGAGCATCAGGGGCTACTGTCTATGCGGTATTACATTGCATATTTTTAACTTCTTACCTCAAAGCCTGATAGAAGGCTACTGCAGGCTTCGGTCAGCCCGCTCTTGGCGAGCTGTACCTTCTGAATCACCGCACTCATAATAGTGCGGTGTTCTTCCTCGATGGAAGCGCTCTGCAGCGCCTCCAACAAATTGTCCGGCGCCTCCGGTTGGACGGAAGCCGCCGGCGTCACGGTCTTGCCCTTCGTGCGAAGGGGCCGCCGGCCGGACTCCGGAACCACTGCGGGTTCTGATATGGAGTCCGGCGCAAAGTCCGGGAGGACGCCTTGTGGCGCCTCCGGAGCCTCCCCCTGATGGGTCCCTTCTTGGGATCCCACCTCGGCGTCCTCGGTGTCGCGAGGGGTGGAGGCGGTCGGGATGGAGTCTACATCCGACGGAGCCAACGACCCGCTCGATGAAGCGGGGAGATCATCATTGGCCGGACTACAGGCAGCATGCGGCATCAGAATGACACTATGTGACACAGAAAAAGAAATTATAAATCACTCAGGAATCCGGATACTTACGATCTCGCTGGAGGCCTGGCCCTTGAAGGCCATTCTTCCTCGCCAACGTTGATGTTGGCGGAGCTGTCCGGGGGAATAGTCCTTCCCCTCTTGGACCCTTCGGCCTCCCCTGTTGGGGAAGCCTTCCTCTTCCTCTCTCCCTCCTCTGGGAGAGAGTCCTCTTTCTCCTCCTCGTTTTCGGGGGAGGAGTCCGCCCCGGAGTCGTCGGACACCTGAAAACGGGAACTCTTTCGAGCACCCGTGGCCTCCTTCTTGGCCTTCTTCTCCGGCACCACGTGCGGTGCCGGAACCAGCAGCCTCGCTAGACGGGCGTCTACTGGGTTTTCTGGCATAGGAGCCGGGCAGATAATCTGCTCCGCCTTCCTCATCCAGTCCTGTCAAAGGAAAAGGGGAAATTAAAACCCGCATAGAGTCAAACTATGAAAAGCAAGTGTCCCGTAAAGGGGTAGAATCACTTACCTCGTCGGCTTGGCGCTGCGAGCGAAATCCGCGATCTTCAGTCGCGGATGCGGGGGCTTCGGCGCCCTTAAACAGCACCCTCCAGGCGCCTTCGTACGTCGTGTCGAAGAGCCCGCTCAGCGCCTGGTGCTGTTCCGGATTGAACTCCCACAGATTGAATGCCCGCTCTTGGCATGGGAGAATCCGGCGGACGAGCATGACTTGGACCACGTTAACCAGCCTGAGCTTCTTCACCAGCTTCTGGATACAGGCTTGGAGTCCCGTCAGCTCCTCCGAACTACCCCACAGCAAGCCCTTCTCTTTCCAGGAGGTGAGCTGCGTGGGGATACCAGATCTGAACTCGGGGGCCGCCGCCCACTTAGGGTCGCGCGGCTCGGTGATATAGAACCACCCCGATTGCCACCCCTTGACGGATTCCACGAAGGCCCCTTCGAACCAAAGGACGTTGGGCATCTTGCCCAACATGGCGCCTCCGCACTCCGCTTGAGTGCCCTTCACTACCTTCGGCTTGACATTGAAGGTCTTGAGCCACAAGCCGAAGTGGGGCTGGATGCAGAGGAAGGCCTCGCACACGACGATAAACGCCGAGATGTTGAGGATGAAGTTCGGCGCCAGATCATGGAAATCCAGGCCGTAGTAGAACATGAGCCCCCGGACAAAGGGGTGAAGTGGAAAACCCAGTCCGCGGAGGAAGTGGGGAAGAAAAACGACCCTCTCATGGGGCCTGGGGGTGGGGATGAGCTGCCCCTCGTCGGGCAGCCGGTGCGCGATGTCGCCGGACAGGTAGCCGGCGCTGCGCAGTCTTTCGATGTGCTCCTCCGTAACGGAGGAGGTCATCCACTTGCCTCCCGCTCCAGACATGACTGGGGAAGGTTGAGACGAGATGTGCGGGCTTGGGCGCTGGAGCTCGAGTGCGCGGAGATGGATAAGCAAAGGAGGAAGAAGGCGTAGGTGAAAAGGTGAATCCTTATCCCTTATATGGGCGGGCGAAGTCTACGCGTCCCCCACCGGCCTGGTAAAACTCGCTTATCCCCCAAGCGTCACCATCAATGGCGCGGTTGGGTTACCCACGTCCGTATTGATGAGAATCCCGGATTAAGGGGGAACACGATCTCTGCTTCGACAAGACGTGCCAAGGAAACCGCTTCGCTAAATGCGCTGAGGTGGTAGAGTAAAAAACGATTCAAGTAATGGCTTGGTAGTGGCGTGACGTCATGCCGCAAAAAACGTCAGCAGATTGAACTTGTGTATATATTATTCTCTCTACGGTGGAATGTGGAATTTATTTTGCAGAGCCGGACACTATCCTGGTGTTCACAATCTTCTATCATTCGGAGGAGGAACCCGCCTTGCAATGCCAAGCAATATACGCGCCGGACTTATCGTCATTGAAGCCTGGTTCAGGGGCTACTGAGGGAGTCCTGGATTAGGGGGTGTCCGGATAGCCGGACTACCATCATCAGCCGAACTATCATCGGCCGGACTATCATCATCGACCGGACTCCAAGACTATGAAGATACAAGATTGAAGACTTCGTCCCGTGTCCGGATGGGACTTTCCTTGGCGTGGAAGGCAAGCTTGGCGATACGGATATGTAGATCTCCTACCATTGTAACCGACTCTATGTAACCCTAGCCCTCTCCGGTGTCTATATAAACCGGATGGCTCTAGTCCGTAGGACACAACAACAACCATTACAATCATACCATAGGCTAGCTTCTAGGGTTTAGCCTCCTTGATCTCGTGGTAGATCCACTCTTGTAAACATCCACAATATCAATATCAATCAAGCAGGACATAGGGTTTTACCTCCATCAAGAGGGACCGAACCTGGGTAAAACATCGTGTCCCTTGTCTCCTGTTACCATCCACCTAGACGCACAGTTCGGGACCCCCTACCCGAGATCCGCCGGTTTTGACACCGACAACGTCCCAATGGAGAACATGGTAGTCGACGATCCGGCGCCAACCCCCTCCTCCGCGCCATCCTCGCCGGTGCATTGCACCATGACCATCGGCGAGGCCCGTGCCCAATATATGGATAGGGTGAGGCAGATGCGTGAAGAGCAGTTCCGGGAGGCGCAGGCCGACGCCGCCTACAACCACCATCTCCTCCAGGAGCACCTGCAGGAAGAGGAGAATATCGTCACGGAGCGGGCGGAGCAGGAAGCGCTGCTCGACTCGTACCGCTCCCCCCGCAATTGCCGCCTCGAGCGCTGGCGGTACCTCATGCGGGTGGCAGAGGCTGCGGCCGCCTACAAAGAGGCTAGCAAAGAGGGCGATGAAGCGGGCGAGGCGCTGTTTGGTGAGACCGAGGACGAGGCAGAGCACAATGCCGGCTCCGACAAGTCCCCGCTCCGCTGGCGTCGACGACGCCCCCAGGCGCCAACAACAAGGCAGAGGACACCGCCGGCTCCGCCGAGGCTCCGCGGCGCCAACAACGAGGCAAAGGACACCACCGGCTCCGCCAAGGCCCCGCGGCGCCAACAACGAGGCAGAGGACACCGCCGGCTCCGCCTAGGCCCCGCCCCGACAACAACGAGACAGAGGACATCGCCGGCTCAGCCGAGGCCCCATCGTGCCGGCAATGTGGAGGAGGATTCCCACCGCTCCGCTGAGGCGCCGCCCGCCGGCAACGAGACAGAGGCATCGCCGGCTCCACCGAGGCCCCGCCCCGCTGCCAACGAGGCCGCACCACACAGAAAACGAGGAAGAGTAGAACATGGTAGGTCACCGCCGCTCGGGTCCAAGTAAGGCCACCGCTGCTACCCTCCGGTTGAAGCCAAGCTAGGCGGGTTGACCATTGACGGCCGGTTAGCTTCTTGGCGGCGACGTGGAGTCGGAGAGCTGCGCTGGAGAAAAACGCTGCTTCTACTTAACTGCTGGTGCAGTTGGCTGACTGACACGCGGGCCCAACAGGCCACATGTTAGTTACGCAACTGCACCTGCAGTTAAGTCATTGAAGCTTCTGTTCGGCTCAGCGGGACATAGGTGGGTAGCTTCGGTTAATTAATTATACCTCCAACGCACCCCTTTTTAGTTTTTTTCGAAAAGGAGGATGACCCCCGGCCTCTGTATCTGGGAGATGCATGCGGCCACAAACACCCCTTTTTAGTTGAAGAATGTATGAGATGTAATTAAATCCGGCATGTTTATATGAAATCCGACCGTGTATGAATGAATTTATTTCGATTAGTTCGAATTCCTGTATCACTGGCATTGGATGAACATGCAAAACAATACGTACTAGCATTATTCCCAGGGTGATCTCCACGTTTGCAGCAGTTTCACATGTACTCCCTCCGGTCCTTTCTAGTCTCCATACAAGTTTTGTCTGTAGTCAAAGTATCTCTACTTTGACCAATCTTATACAAAAAAGCATGCACTTTCACAGTGTGCGAAGTAAAAAGGAACAAAAGAAGTACAAAGAGTTTGAGCAGCTTTTTAGCGTTTCTGTACATTGCAATCAAACACACATGCCTGACAATTCATAGAGAACATTCAAAACAATCGATGACTATGCATCTCAGCGACTCACATGTCAGAGGCAATATTTACTTCACAACTAAAGAATAAAGAAAAAATTGATCGCCGCTGCTGACAGCAAAGGGTGTCCCATTCAAAAATATCAAATGCATATCTTGCTAAAATCAATGAGCAAAATTTGACAAGGTTGTCCCATTCCAAAATATCAAATGCCTACGATTGTGGAATGGGCAGGGTTAGCCATCAGTTCAGACATTGACATGGCAACTCGTGCTAAATAAACCAACTGTTCTTTTTGTGCAGTACCACCAAAATCAACCAAATTCGCGCGTAGCTTGTATGATTTTGCCCTTATATGTTACAACTCCTTGAACTTATGGGCACCTCCTTTCTTGTGGTGGAAATGAATGATTTGATGTATTCATGAACATTTTGTGCAGTTCCCGTTGAAATCAAGCTAAGCACCCCTGTTTGCACAAATACAAAAAAGTGATTAGTATAAAGCAAACTGTACTATGAATTGACAGTTTCAACAGGCACATACATGGTCCATGTAGAGCACACTTTTAGAAAAATGGAACTCACCAGAAAGAATCCTAGAACAACATTGTACTCACGCATCACAGCAAAAAAATGGAGATTTGCCAGTCCTTCTAAGCTGAAGTTAGTTTGGTCTTGTGGGGAGTAATGTAACCATCCTTCAACTGCTCTTTCTGATGAGAATCCTAGAACAACATTGTACTCGTGCATCACAGCAAAAAAATGGAGATTTGTCAGTCCTTCTAAGCTGAAGTTAGTTTGGCCTTGTGGGGAGTAATGTAACCATCCTTCAACTGCTCCTTCTGATGAGAAGATAGACAGTGCTTCTTCATCCTGGCATAATCGAAACTAGTCACTTCACGTACTCCATATTCTTCTTTAGAGGAATATGATCCTATTGTGCAAAGACAAGAGGACAACTAAATGCTAGCATCCCTATTTGCTCCAAAAAAAGGAAAGGAAATATTTAAAACAACACAAATGAAGCACTTCTCAAGGACAATACCACTTTTTCATGACAGTATCTAAACAGTAGCACAATGCTAATAGAGATGACAAAGCTCAATCATATGGATGAATTAGTGGGCGAGTACCAACCTTTGTCAGGAGGCTGATTGTGTAGAGCATACAGATGAAGCACTTCTCCGGAACCATCTGTTGCTCTCTACTATGGTGGCCATGCGTACTATATACTCCTCGATTAGTTTAATGTTTCCAACATCTTTTTATGCAGTTCCACTAAAATATATGGTATCTTCAAAGAAGATCCCTGTTTGCACAAGTAGAGATAATTACGTATGGCATCAAATCAGTGGCAAAACAATTGCTCGTTCCAGCCATAGTAATAAATTAAGATGCAAAACTATATCATTACTTGTGTCATCACAGTTCTAGTGCTTCATTACAGCACCGGGAGTTGATTTTTGTTTTTCTTCCGCTTGTTCTTCCCCTTCATCACTTGGTTCAATAACAGACAAGCTTCGCCTTCAATGTAAGATTTGGCATGTCAATTAGGGAGTGCAAGTATAGTACTAAACTTAATTTTCTAATGAAAGTGGCAAAATACAGGCCAGCAGTTGTGAAATATCCTTATCTTACCTCAATGGGATATTACGGTGCACATACAGATTGGAAGTCTTGTCTCCATTTGTGCAGTTCACTAAAATCAAGCAACATTATCGTACAAGTAGCACAACATATGAAAGCACACTGCAAAATCATGTGAAAGAAGGCTAGTACTGACCTCTCATGATGCGGAATTCAAACAACTCACAAGAAGAAGATCTGAACCAAATTCGCCTTAAGGATAGGAAGTAAGATCTCCTCTTGTGCAGTTCCACTAAGATCAAGCAATCAAGCAACATTGTCGGTGTGACATTTTTGTTGAATTGCACAAAACAGTCTTAAAACAAAAGTGTTTTGTGCAGTGCAACAAAAGATCACAATGGCAACAAGGTGAAGTAAATAACCCTATTTACACAGAGGTGCAAAGGAAACAATTAGTGGTCAAAAATGGTGGATGACACAGAAGCCAACAAAAAAGAACCATCTACCTTATCGAAATGGGAAAGAAAGCAAGATAGTAGCATTTCTCGAACAGTGGCATTGATTAATATTAACATAGAGATTATATTAACAATAAAATTCATTAAACATGTAATTTGCTTTTAACTGTGGCATTGCATCAATTTTCCAGCGGCATTATTAAAGGGTGTTTGTTTACTGGGACATTTTGGTGTAGGGACTAAAAAAACTCTGTGTCAGTCACATGTAAACCAAACAGGAGGGACTTTTCGGGACTAAAAGTGGGCATTTGGGACTAAAGAAAGAAGACTCCGAGGGAGTCTTTTTGGGACTTTTTCCAACAGTTGCCCCTGCCACGCATCGCACCTTGTTTCTATTAGTTAATTACTAGGGGTAACATGGTCTTTTATCATGTCATTTAATAACCTCTAGTCCATGTTTAGTCCCTGGAACCAAGCATGTAGGGACTAGGGAGTTTTTAACCAAACAGGGCCATATATTAACAACAACTAATGAGTTGCACGGGACAGTGGACGCACCAGCACCATGTGCATCTACCGATGTACTGTGGTCATGCACAGTCTGTTGCAACAAAGAACAAACAACCAAGGAGCATATTTGTGTTGGTCCCAGTTTTGTTACCTTTAGACACCTTTCCCTATGTGAGCGCAGCAAATCTAGTCCTGCTCAAACTCTACAGCCTTGTCCCTTCCTTTCCTTTTTGAACTAGTACTTTCACCCCTTCCTTTCCTCTTTGAACCACGTCCTAGATTTATGCGATACAACTTTCCCCACTACTTTCCCCCATTCCTTTCCTCTTTGAACCACGTCCTAGATTCATGCTATACAACTTTCCCCCTTCATTTCCTCTTTGAACCACGTCCTAGATTCATGCTATATACAACTTTTCCCACTAATTTCCCCCACTCCTTTCCTCTTTGAACCACGTCCTAGATTCATGGTATACATGCAGCTAGAGCAATGCATGTGGAGTAAGTAAAATATACCTTAAGGTTCTTGGGGCGTGGTTCGGTGGGCGACGGGACGATAGCGAAGAAGGGTCAGAGGCCCTCCCGTGCCGCCGCTGGGTGGAAAGTGAACAGCAGCGCCGGTAGTGGATTCCCTCCCTCGCCGACGGAGACAGCGTTAAGCCTCCTTCCCTTCCCGATGGACGGATCCTGCTGGCTCTTTGAGCGGCAGTGAGGGGAGAGAGAGGCCAACGAAGTCTTGTTTAGATCTGGAGAGGGCGAGAGAGTGTGAAGAGAGCAACTACAAGCACTGAGGATCCAGCGGGAGAGGGCGAGAGAGTGTGAAGAGAGCAACTACAAGCGATGAGGCTCCAGCGTGTATATATATATACTGGAGAGAGAGTGTGAAGCGTGAAAACCCTAGAAAACATTTTGACCAGTCAAAGAATCCTCCTGGCAAAAATTATGCTCAAGTGTAGTTATCGAACCCGAGACCTCAAGTTTGATGAGCGAACAGGCTAACCAGCTACACAACCCTCCCGTTATGTTCAACGAGAGGAAAATAACCTTTTATACATTCCTGCATTTGTGTGACAGGCATGCCATGTTTTTTTTTGTGTGTGTGTGTGGGAGTCATTAGGATTTCAATCATAATCGTGTCATGTGGCTTTGGTGGTAAGACTATCCACAGTGGTGCAGAAATAATGCAGCCTTAGTCACCTTACCTCTCTCCACGTAGTACATTGGGTCCCACCAGTCAGAGGGTGAAACAAACAAATTAATAAGAAAAATTAAAAGCGCCAGCGGTGTATCTTACTACCTCACACATCTCACTACTGCTCGGGAACACTGTCCAATTGATCCCTCTGTTCGCTCACATACTATTTTAAGTGAATCCTTATTATAACATGCACACAAATTTTGGGCACTTGTATTCGACTTAAGTCAGTGTGCCACTGTATCTCGTATACTTACTACTCCCTCCGTCTAGGTGTAATAAGTCACGTTAGAAGGTGCAACGGGACCAAGGTGCGTGCGTGTGCGTGGGTGTGTTTAACAGCATGTGTGTGTTAGAGAGTGCGACAGATCGACCTACTCCTACAGAGATATGGTGTGTAGTGCACGATTTTAGCCGCGAGAGTCGGTGCATCCTCTCGTTTCCGGGCGTGTCCGGTAGGGACATGCCGACAGCTGCCACACCCGCTCCTGACCAGCCTGGCCCACCCAAAGCGCCTCCACCTCCCGCACGCGCTTCCCGCCCGAAACGTTCAACACCGATCCAAAGAATCGGTGCCGCATTCATGCCCGGGCAGAGCGGACGCGACCTCTCACTGGCGCAAGAGTGATGGTTGCTTCGTCCGTCCAACTTACTACTAGTTCTATGTGATTTGACGGCTCATTGGTCTTTATTACTGAGGTGGTAGGACTGCTGGATGTCCCACACTTTCGTCGAAAGGAGGTAGTAGATTACAATTTTCTCCATTCTTACAGCGGAGGAGTGCAAGAGCAGTGAAAACACGCAGGCTCAGTGATTACATGGCCCACCTCACACTATCACCGTGCGACACCTAACTCTTTACATAGTACTCCCTCTGTTCCTAAATATTACTAGATGAGTCCCCGCGCATTGCCGCGGAACAGCGGTATATCTCTCTGCGCAAAATTATCAATTTCATAGAAATAAAAAAAATCTATAACCTCATGACAAATGTGGTAGCCAAACTAAATAAACTCCCATCATCATTTAGATCATCCCACATAAAGAAAAAAGATCAGCCAACTCCTACTGCATAATGGGATTATATTTTTCTTTTTGACATGTTAATGGGACTTAAAAGCTCACTTACATGCATGCTATCGGTGCATGCTTGCATGCAGACATGTTGATGTGATTTAAAACCCACTCACATGCATGTGCCACAGTATTTCTGCATGCTTGCATGTGGCTTAGTGCCGAGCCTCTCAATGTCTAGATCAGATGACTATTATGACTGATTTACTTCATCTAACGGCTACGTCAATTTTGATGATGTGGCTCAAGGAGAGGATAGAGAATTCCTAGTAGAGGGGGCTAGCTATTACTAATAGATAAGTCTTTGTAGAGATTCCACTAGGTGAACTACATACGGAACAAAATGAATGAATCTACACTTAAAATGCATCTATATACATCCGCATGTGGTTAATGGTGAAATCTCTATAAAGACTTATATTTAGGAACAGAGGAAGTACTAGTATAGTACTAGTACATACTGTAATTTATCAGCGAGATAAATTTGTACAATGCTATGAAGCTTCCAGCTCCTGTTACATGTATCTTGCGCCCAAGGTTGCCCGTTGCAATATTTCATCAAATACAAAGGAGACTAACATACATGCTATTGCATCTCAATGATTGACAGATCATAGCAAATATGTACTCCCTCCGTTCCAAAATAAGTGTCTCAACTTTGTGCAAACTTTAGTACAAAATTGTACTACTACTAAAGTTGACACTTATTTTGGAACAGAGGCAGCTAAAGAAAAAAACGATCCATGCAGTCCCTAACCCTTGAACCGTGAACCCTGACCAGGCTTCAATTTGCTGGCAACGTTCGAGCTTCCTAATAAATGAAGTTGGCAACCTTTTGACCATCAGATCATTTTGTGCAGTTTCACCAAAATCGAGATGAGCATCCCTGTGGCAAAGAAATTGAAGAAGCGTGATTAGAATAAGATTACTAGGACTAGTTGATGAGACATAAACTCATCACAAATACAGTACGTAGAAGCCAGTAGAGGTATCAGGTATGTGTGGGGCAAAGAAGTAGAGAAATATCCACATGGAGTGATGTGGGCAGCTGGAGCAGTGGTGCAAGCCGGCTGTAAAGGGAGTTGTGCCTGAGGGACGTAGCTCGACCTTGAGGAGGGAGGCGGGAGGCGGCAACTGCCCACGTCGCGACAGTGAGCAAGGGACGAAGGCAACCTCACCGGCTTTGTGAGAGAGAACGGCAGGGACCCCTGATCAGTACGTGCCAACAGTGGGTTTTCGCCGTCGGTGATGGACACCGCATCTACACTAAGCATCCACCCCTTCCCCAAGCGGACGTGATCCGCCGGGATGTTAGAGATGTGGCCACAGTCGTTTTGTGCGAGAGAGTGTGAAGAGAGCAACCCCAGCAAGCAACCGTGTAGGCTGGCTCGTCCTATCTATCTATCTATCTATCTATCTATACCTATACTAATTTGAGACTCCCTAATAAATCCCACGTTAATCAGTAATTAGGAGCAGTTTATCTGGTGCGGGACCGAGTTATTACGGTTCAAATCCACCTATATAGTTTTTCAGGAAAAAAAAGTCTGAAATTTTTACGACCCGTTAATATGGTAGGACCGATTTATTATGGTTCAGATCGAACCATATAGGTATTGGCATAAACAATCAAGTCTGTATTGTTTGCCAATTGGAACAGAAAAAATAATCACTCAAAAGCCCCAGAATTGATTTTCATTGTAGAAAATAGTAGCCATGGTTTCTCACGTCTCCAAAAAATAGATGGACACGATAGTAGCTTTCCTTCTCCTTGAATTGTGCCTATAAAATAGTAAGACTTGAATCTTTATTAAAAAGAAAGAGATCGCCCATCCTAAAACAAGAGATATATGCGTTCAAAAAAAACAAGAGATATCCGCGTTCAAAAAAAAAACTAGAGATATCATCATAGATTTCGTTCTCTCCTTCCTCCTCACGAAGTCACGAATCACGGTTTCGCTATAAAAAAAAGAGTCACGAATCAGGATTCCCTTAGCCAGATAATCTGGACGTCCTGTCCTTCTCTCCTTCCTCCTCCCGAAGTAACAAATCCCAATTACCTGAGAGAAGATGTGAAACCCATCTCCCCTACCTCCTCCCGCTGAGTCTGATAGGCGACAAGTTTCGATCTAGCTGCCACCCCGTTCGCTAAACCTCCAATCTGTGTTGCTTCTGCTCAAGGAGGAGTGATGGCCTCTACGTCCCTATGGCCTCTTCTCATTGTAGGTTTTGTGCGCCTCGCGCCATCAGATCGAGGCTGGGGGCCTAGGGGAGAATTGCATCAATCCTACCGACCAATCAAACACACACAGAATCGTCAGCCGGTCAATTGAATCAAGCCACGTCGCAGTGCCCTAGCGGTAGGTCGTAGCGACATAGAGAAAGTTTTTTGAAAGGCTGGCATGATGAGAGTAATACACTATACATCGCTACATGGCAGAATGACTACTAGATGAGAAGGATTCTCCGTCATGGTTGGAGAGCACACTATGTTATGGCGACCAACTGCTGGATCACCAGACCAACGTACATGCTTTTCTGGTTCTGTGTTGTGCACACCATCGATGGACTGGAGCATCCTATATGGTGCGGTCCCAATAAAAATCTCAAAACAACAACACGTGCAGTCTATGCTATTCTCTCATTGAGGAAAAAACTACTTTGAAAATTGAGAGCGCTCAAGATGGTACAAGATGTTTCACTACTCATGCTGTCATTCTTTTTTCCTGAGTTTTCTCAATACTAATTAGTACAGTATTATGTTTCTTTCTTTTTTACAGAATAGTATATGCACTATATAATACAATTTATAGCCTGAGAAAGCAATAGCACCGGAGGCCTCGCAATCTGGACGTCATAGGCCATGGAGACATCAGACAAGTCAGCACTGTGGACTGGCGTTGTTCCGCAAGCCACTACTTCTTTCATTCAGTTCAATAGACCAGGAAAATTAGGAGCTTCATACATACATGTTGAGGTGTGCAATCATCTCTTATACACAAATGATATTCATAATGCACGTACCAGTTTTAACTTTATCCAAAAAAAGCAGTTTTGACTGTGCAGACGTATATAGTATATACAGCAGCTACATTTGTAAAAATATAATACATTATATTGCTTATATCATCACAATCATTGCTGTAAATTTTAAAAATTGTTCCCTACAAGTAGTAGTAATTAATCCCCTATTTATCAATATCTCATTCCTTCAATCTTTATCTGTGTGAGTTACCGGCATAAATTCGTTTTTCTTGGGCTGTGGCGGTTGCCGCGTGTTCGAGCAGGAGTAGCATCATCGTCTACAACACGAGATTGTAGCGACCTATAAGCAGCTTCAATTGCAGAAGATAGGCTCACATCCATCTCCACAGCATAAACAGCATGCACGTCATTGATGCAAGCATATATTTGTACAACGGTGAAAGTCATCAGCAGGCTAGGACGTCCAACTCCCATAGGTTAGTATCGATTGGTGCCATAATAACTTTTACTGAACTATATATCTTCCATTGAGGCATTTATCTTTCACAACATGGAAGTGGAATCCATGTAAAATCTGTGTGGCGATGATGATACTGAATTGAGTCGTGTAGGAGATGAATTTGTGGCATTGTATATGAATGATATGAAATCTAACATGGAAGAAAAATCTCAAAATGAAAAGTAGTATTTGCACATGATATGTTCTCCTTCAGAACTTTGCCCAATTTTCAGGTATTCTATCTACTGGAGGTTATTTGTTCTTCTTATCGTGTCAAAGATTTCAACCTACTAGAATTCTTATGTAGTTTTATTCTATTGTTACGAAGCTATACGATTGATTTTCCACAAAGATCATGAACTGACCTAGACGTACATGGAGACAAAGTTATACAAAAAGACATACAAGCTGTTGTTAGAAGCGTCCTGATCTTTGCCTCTGTCGTAGTGAAGGTGCATTGAGTCATGGTTCAGAGTGAAGAAGGAGCATGTCCAATTGCCTACAACAGGTTCCATCTGGGGATCATTACATATTGACAATTTTTTTCCTGGATTTTTTGAAACAGATTGATACAAGATACCAATGAAATAGAAGAACACTGTGGAAGTTGTGTGTTCTTTTGGCGCCACAATATTGTTATTGAACTGTAGGAACAAACATTTCTCACCATCATACAACTATTATAATTTTTAAAAGTATACAAATATATATGTTCTTAGTATATCATGATTTATTACAGGATACCGTCACACATAATTTTGAAAAAAAAACACCATGTGGGAAATACGTACAAGGTATTCCTAACACGACTTGCCAACTACATCCCAAGGTGATTTAAGGTTTTAACTTTAATATATAGTTAATATATATTTTTAGATCGTCACATGGTTGTCGAAGAGTACAGGACATCATGATATGTGCTGTTGTTGAAGCAAAGTATATAAGTGTACGCCACAGATCCAAGGCTGATAATAGAGATGATTGCAGACATTTAGATTTTGTTGGCAACTACTTTCATTCTTGGCAAAAGTGAAAGCATACTAAATCTTCTGCTCAGGACCAAATTTTCAGATAAGTACCATGGTTCTTCAAATGGTGAAAATCTGTACATGGTATTGTCAATATGATCTACAACTTTGGTAATATATTAACAAAGCTTCAATTATAATAATGCATCATTGTATTAGCTACTTATGTAGGAGAGTTCACCAAAACACATGCAAGTCATGTAATTTACAAGATTAGATACATTAGGTTGTGAATCGGGTGTTCTAAAGCACAACTTGTGGATATAACTTATAGTGTTTGACAAGTTTTACTGTTGCCATATGCAGGTAAGATATATGCCAGGAGAAGATTAGACCAAAAAAGTATTGAAGATTTTATGACCACAATTTGTTACATGAACACTAATGAATAGTGGAAATCTAAATAAGATATTGTGACTTCCTTACAATTACAGTCACCTTTCTTATTCCGCTGCATATATAAATACTTCTATTCATAGAAATCTTTAAAGTTCTGTGCGTAGACAACTTGCCTAGTGCTGAAGTAGCAAAAATGATTTGGTAACTCAAAACATTCTTATACAAAGGTAAATTGCATAATGTTGGAGACTGAAAAATAGAGATAAGAGTATTTTTTCCAACAATGTGGTCTACTCCCTTCGTTCCTAAATATAAGTCTTTCTAAAGATTCCACTAGGTGGACTACATATGGCGCAAAATGAATGAATCTACACTTAAAATGCATATATATACATCCGTATGTGGTTCGTAGTGAAATCTATACGAAGACTTATATTTAGGAACGGAGAGAGTAATATTTAAAGAGTATGACATTTTTATGTTCAATTCTCGAATGCTAATTTGGTTGTATGAGTTGTCATATTACCAGAAAATTAAATTTGTGTACAATTGTTAGCATAATTTATAAATTTAAATACAAAATAATAAAGAACCATGGTCCAAGCAAGGCACCTAATGAATTTAAATTAATTATGACACAAAATTCTAATTAGCACTCACTTTTGTAGGCTAGCCCGTGCGAATGCACGGGTTGACGACTAGTGTATATAGTGGAGCGGTTTCCTTTTCTCTCCATATGAATCTATCATATTGCGTACGTGCCACTGAAGAAAAAAAATTATTTATAAATGACGCGGCACCTACTACTCGTTCTCCTATAACCTTGCGCTTGGCATCTCCAAAATATTAACCTTGCGGTTGGTTCTTCGCCTCTTCGGGAAGTCGAGGAATAATGGTAGTGCAGTATATATCGTTCTGGCTATATGAGACCGAATGAATTGCTGCACGTCCACCACGTGGGCGAGGGTCGAGGGGTGAGGGAGAGTGCTACTACATACGTAGAAAAATGAGTGAATGTACACTCTAAAATACGTCTATATACATCAGTGTTTGGAGTATGTACTAGTAGTTCATATTGAAATCTACTAAGGACATATATATTCCAAACAATATGATATAATCTCTATAACCAAGGTAGGAGGGACGAGTAGTAAATGGAGGGAGTAGTAAATTTTTCCCCTCGTCCTGCGAGCCACCGCGCGCATGGGCGAGGGAGGAGCAAGCTTCACCTCATCCTGCGAGCCACCGCGCCCGTGGGCGGGGGAGACGGCGTACTAAGCAAGCTTCTCCTCGTTCTGCGAGTTGACGGGACACATCAAAAGTACTCCAGTGTATAGAGCCTTGCCTCTAAGGTAAGCCCCAGATGGTTTACCTCTTTTTTTAATTTAACATAACGTCTCAAGTTGCAATTTGTTTGTTCGCCCGTGGTAGACGATCCTCCCTCCACCAAGTGAACAACCATTACACGTGCCAAATTACCATGTGGGCTGCCTTTTTCGTACAGAAATGAGCTTCACCGTGTACTGGCGCGGGTGTGGTTGGGAAAGAGACGGGAGTACGTGCGCCATGCATGCACCTCTTCTCTTCGTGCACATCCCCCACCTACATGGGTGTGTGTGAGAGATACAAACCGCGTTCGTGAGTGTTTTTTGTTTTGTGGTGGGGGGTGGGGGTGGGGTGGGGGGTTGATTTCGTGAATTATTTGTGGGAATATGTGTTGATGACATCTCAAACAAAATTTTGCGTGCAATGTGTGTGAAATGGAGGCCTATCCATATCATACATAGAGGGTCGGGCAATCCACGAGAAGAGAGGGAGGGGTCATAGCTATCGATAGAGTCGAAGAGAGGATCAAGTACGGGTGGGTGCGAGATCGATGAAGAGAGCCATCGAAATTGCGTGTGTGTGTGCAAGTCAAAGATATAGGGCGACTGGCCTACCGGAACGTTAGAGGGCACATGTCAAGTTTGTGTGTGGCAGGGAGACATGACTAGAGCGCTTGATGTATCGGTGTGTGT